>NC_084587.1:15365016-15665016 GCF_033807715.1 Cololabis saira | reverse complement strand
TGTTGGCGCAGCTCTGGTCCCCCTGCTGGCCAATCACAGCCTTCAGAGACTGTGGACGGTACTTGTCCACCCACAGCAGGCTGCTGCCCTCCCCCGCCGGCGAGGACGGTTTCGGGGCGGAGGAGGAAGGCGACGAGGAAGACGAGAGGCTCAGCTCCCTCCGGGCCACGTGGCCTGAGCCCCTCCCGGGCGGCGTGCTGCCCTCGCTGGTCTTGGCACCGGCTCTCCGGACCTGGCCGGTCTTCGACGGGCTCGGCGTGCGAGGGGACGTGGAGTTGCCCTTTGAGGGAGAAATCTTCTGACTTCTCGGGGTGCTCTTTGACGCCTTGCTGGGAGGAGTCTTGATCTTCGCAGCTTTGGTCTAATTAATGTGGGAGGAGAAAGGAGGTCCCATAAAAAGTTTTAAAAAAAACAACCACAAATTGAAAAGCTAAAGTGTTTAGCGATTTCAGGAGTTGATAGAAATATAATGTACTAGGGCTGGGGAACGATTCAAATGTCAAGAATCGATTCGATTCAGATTCTGAAGATTCAGAATCGATTATCACGATTTGATTCGATCCGATTCGATATTGATTTGGCTTAGTGTTATTTAAAATGTTTTTTGAGCTGTGGCCTGAATTATATGACTGTAAAATAACTAGTGAAATAATAATTTCACAATAACTATTGTGAAATAACTAAGAAATAAATAACTCAAACAGGCCTTTCAATATCCATTTAAAGTGCAAAAAAATAAGAAATTGCAACAGTTCATGCAGTAAACAAATCATTTTAGCTTATCTAATTTATTCTGTCACCACACACACATATTGCCATGAAGCACCTGGCATTTTTGTGTCATGACAAACCGTGTGTCCGACTACTGGGATTAAAGTTTACCGGGCGAAGATGTAATGATGGAAAAAAAAAATAAGAAAAAAAAAAAAAAAAAAAAAAAATCGATCTTTAGACATAAGAATCGATTTTTAGGAATTAATATGAGAATCGATTTAGAATCAGAAAATCGATTTTTTTCAACACAGGCCTATAATGTACACTCCAAAGTTTCACATATTAGGGCATTATTAAGAAAATCTGATAATATACCCTGTCATTGTTAAAAAAAACAAGCCAAAACTCAGAACTAGCAAGTGAAAAACCACATACACCCAACATTTACTAAAAAGTGAACTGATGAAAACAATTCAGCAGTCTAGATCGTTAAAATTACAAGTTTAAAAGCTTAACTACTTTTAGCCAGATTACATACAGAAATGTTTGTATTTGTCATTTCCATGGCGAGACTTTCCAACATGACTTTATGGGTTCTGACCTCAGCTTCTGCAGCAATTTCATACTTGGATTTCTTCCCTGGTTTGGTTCGGATCAGATCCAACAGACCATCTTCATCCAGGATCTTGGTGCCAAAACCCTCCGCCTGAGCAGCCGAAGAAACGGGGATAAAAAAAAAAAAACCTGAAGCAATTCCACACATTGTGTTTGAAGGCTGGATACAGAACCACAGAAAAATATGTATACATTTGATAGGATTCACATTTTTGGCTCTTTGTGGAAATATTGTCATTATTATAAGTACATTTCTTTCTTAATGCACTGAATAAGCTCCAATCAGTGTCCAAAGTAAAACACCTAAATGTACAAGTTATTCTTTGCCCGTGAACACAGACATGAAGCCACCTTCTCCATCTTGGACACGCCGCCGTCTCGGCCCTGCACCAGGTACGTGGTCTTCTTGCTGAGGTTGCCCGTCACTTTGCCTCCATAGCGCTCAACCAGAGATTTGGCGTCGTCCCTCTCCATGGACTCCAGGACGCCCGTCAGCACGAACACGCAGCCCTCCAGACAGTTCTCTTCTCCCTGGAAAATGCACAAAGTCGTCCCACACGGATCAAAAACATTTCCTTTTCTGAATCTGAAATTAACGCTTTGACCGTCAGAAACTTTACAGAACATTGATCTTTTGGTGGATCTCACCTTTGGGATTTCTTTGGATCCCAGAGCCCGCGGTCCGTCTCTGTTCAGGTAATTTCTGTAAGCTGTAGAGTTGACCTTCTTCTTCCTCTCAGCATCTTCGGGACTCGTGTTTGTGCTCTGGTTGAAACGTAAGAACGTCGCACTTGATTTTAACCGGTTTTCTTACCAAGCAGTTGTTTGCACTCTGTCATATAAAAACGGTGTGGCTCACCTCAGGTTTCTTGGGAGACGTTTTAAGTGCGGTGGGTGTGGTTGCCATTTTAGGTGTGAACTTTGAGATCGGAGAAGCGGGAGATTCCTTTTTCGGAGAAAAGGACACTTTTATGGGCGAAGTGCCTGTTTTAGTCTTTGTTCCTTCATCCTTCTTCTTCATCATGGCCAGTTTTGAGCTGGCCTTGCCGGGGCTCCTCTTGGGCGACGGACTAATCACATCTTCTGACATGGATTGATTAGACTTTGACAGGCTGCTTGTGCTGCGGGCAGCAGCAGCAGCGCCGGCCGGGCTGCTCTTTGCGGGAGACGTCATGCTTTGTTTCTCCTCAGAGCTTTTGCGAGCCTGGGTGCCGACACGGACAAAAATCATGCAAACAATTGTGTCATAAACTGTGAATGTTTTTCGTCCTTTTTAAAATGATTGCATTCAGTACCTTCTTGGCTTGTGGTTCTGCGTCCAACATGGCCAGAGTTCTGGCAAATTCCTCGTCATCATGGACACGTTTTTCCAGCTGAGTGGATGTGCGGGGAAAAAACAACGACAAAAACATGATTAACAGAGACTTCTTAGCTTACTTGTGATAGTTTCATATGCAAGTGTTACAAATGCATGAAATCATGACTGGCTCATTCAAAATTTCTTCTGCTCTCTGGCAGGTAATTGTGGATCACAGTGCAGATTCTGCAGAAAAAAAATGCCTGTACAATTTTCAATATTCACAGACAGATATAAAGTGTCATGCACATGTCATGAAAAAATTAAACGTGAGCGTTCAACACATTTCTGGTAGTGGTATGTAATGTGCCTCTAGATACCAAATCATTTCATCAAGTAACCGCTTCAGTTCCAGCGACCCAAGGAATTGGCGGTTGCGGAGCCTACCTCCATCTCCTCTTCCATCTGCAGCTGTCGGGCGAGATCCTCATCGCTTATCAGATCCTCTGGCTCTTGAGTTGGCTGAGGAAAAGAGGAGTCAGTTAGGGCTGGATTGCTTTTCCACTGGCTGGAGAGCCAGGACTCTACGTCACCAAAGCGGAGGCAGGAAATCCGTAAGAGGAGCATGAAATCCCTTGGAATAACAAGAATGGAAATGGAATCTTGCTATGTGCAGACGCTGAACCTGGCTCTAAATATCTCGTTTGAAAGTTCAGAATCGCCTTTATGCAACTTTCCGCCATCAACAGTTTACATTTCAGGATGAAAGCAAGTCTTTTCAGAGTCACATGTTTGCTGTACAGTATTTTTGATTGTGTGGCTCAATCAGTAAGAATTCATCCACAAATTCTGTGATATATGTTATATATTATTAAGGACTTTTAAATATGGCAATTGCATTGTTTTCATTGGTTAGAATAATCACTGTACCCAGTGCCACCATGATATAGTTGTGTGCAGGAGTAATGTGAGGAATCTGGGAGCTAATTTGGACTGGCACTTGTCTTTTGAAGAAGTTTCTAGGATTTTTTTTTTTTTCTTAAACCAAAATATGAAACATGCCATCTAAGCGATGCAGAAAAACTAGTTCATGCATTTGTTACTTCCAAGACCGGACCACAGAAAGTCCTTATCGTTAGACTTTTCCCATAACTACTCTGAAAATCCAGCTGATCCAAAATGCTTCAGCAACAGTCCTGGTGAGGATTTGCAAGAGAGATTGTAGTACCGTACACAAATGTTTGTTTTTTAAATTTATTTTATAATTCCTCTCGTCACATATTATGTCCTTCATGAAAAAGCCTGATCTCGTAAAACCCTGCTCCTTAGATTGCTTGGGGGACATCCCGTGATGCATCTCTCAGCATTCTGCTTCTCAGACGGTGTTTGCTATTAACTACTCAACAACATAAATTGAGACACATTTTTACAAAGTCTGTTTGATGTAAACGGATCATGTGACAGGAGTGTACCAAAAGATGAGCAAAGACCTCATTTGTACCCAGAGAGACATTAAAAAGTGACAGTCACAGATAATTCAACAGCACTCACGGCCTTTCTTTTGCTGCTGGCGACCAGCTTCTTGTCTGAGCGATGAATGGAGCCACTGCCGAAAAAGTCAATCACTGAGGTTGGAGTTTTTTTGGGTTGAGGTGGAGGAGTTAAAGCAGGACGTGGAGGACTCTTCAGCCCAGTTTTCCCCTGGTTTGAGAAAGGCTTCGTGGAAGTCTTCACCACCTCTTTGACTCCTGGAGGAGAGCACTCTGTTTTTGACTTCTTATTTTTGTCAGAGCCATTCTGTTTGGGTTTGGAGACATTCTTCAGGGACTGAAAGTTGTCACTGTCTGACTCTGGAAGTAAAAAAGAAAAACAAACGTCACCTCATTTGACATTTCGTGTATCTGAGAGGATTTGCATCATTACTCAGATGAAGAACAAGCCTCACCTGTTTCAGAGACGTACTGCACAGGATCCTTTTTATGAGATGCTTCTGCTTTGCTGGTCTTTGTTTTTTCTTTGGAGGATTTCTTTGACTTCATCACTTGCTCTTCCTCCTCTGAATCTGAACAAGAAAAACCCACAATGTTTATTAAAGCTGAAGCATCAGGTTCTTTTTCTGCAACATTCCTGCTGATATTTGAAGTTTGCTTGACAGCACTTCCACATACGCAGATCCGCAGAGATTCACCTTGATGGAAAAGTAGTTTGATTGCTGCAAAACCTTATTAACTAAATCATTTAAAAACGTCCAAGCTGAAACAACTCGAATCTGTAAATTGAACTTTAATAAAACTATTTACTTTTATTGGAATCTACATTTGTTTGTACCATGTTTCCATATAAAAAATAAAATATGAAATAATTTTTTTGGTCTTTTTTTTAATATATATATAAAAAAAAAAAGAAAGAAAAATGTTAGAAACTTAAGAACACTAAATCTTGGAGATTTTTTTTCTCTAATTAAGATGTAAGATGTGTAAGAACTCAGGAGACCAAGGAGTGTACTCACATCTTTGTAAATTATGTGAAAGGTTAATACGTTTTTCCAAGAATGGTTCCGTTATCCTTGACTCGGAAAACCTTAAGTCTTAAGTTCCTTAAGTGCCTTAAGTGAAGCAAATTTGGCAGACAGAAGCACCACAGTGCATTTCTGTGATATAATGTAATTCATGAAGTCATACATTTTTACTTAGTAAACTCAAAAAGTCTGATTTTGGTCATCCATATCCGGGTCGAGGAGCCAAACTAAGCAAGTAAGCTGGCCAACACCTCCAGCTTTCCCAGCATGACACTAAGCCGTTCCCTGACCAACTAGAAGACATTATTTCCCCAGCATGTCCTGGATCTGCCTTGGGACGTTCTCCCAGCTGCATGAAACACCTTCTCAGCGAGGCCTCCATGAGCAGCGCTCTCCTCAGAGTTCTTCCTAAAATCAAAAACACCTCTGTGAAGTTTGTAGCTATGTTTCACACACTTTGCTCTTCATATTTGTGTGATTGCAAAAAGCTGGCCCTCTGGTAGCTCCAGACAAGATTAACTATTAGCATTGAGGAAGCTGATTTCCTCGACCTCAAAATACAGGACACATTGCTGTGTATAAAAAAAAAAAAGAAAATCACAACAGCGCTTGCACTTTCTCCGGATGCTTAACCGGTTCGGAGTGTGCAACAAATTAATGATCATGTTCTACCACTCTGTGATTGAAGCTGTCCTGACATTCGCCATTATCTCCTGGTTTGGTAGCCTCTCACTAGGAGATAAAAAGAGGCTGGAACACATCGTCAAAGTTATTGATGTTGCCCTCCCTGATTTGCCTACTGTCTTTGGCAGGAGGGTAACATCCAAGGCTCAGGACATCCTACAGTGTCCTGACTCCTGACCATCCTCTCCATGCCGAGTTTCAACTTTTACCCTCTGGCAGGAGATTCAGATTGCCCAGGACCAAATCAAACAGACTGAAAAATTATTTTATAACTCACGCCATCACCCAACTTAATTTAAGTTTGTCTGCTGTGTCCTAGCTGTGTGAATATGCTCTGTGTTTTGGTGCCTTTTTATGTTTCTTGGTTTTACCCCCCCCCGTAAAGCACATTTCCCCTCTGGGGGGACAATAAAATGAAGTTGAAGTTCAAGGTTTTTTTATTTTTTTATTATTATTTTATTATTTTTTTTTTTTTCCTCAAAAAGTCTGAGTGAAGATGCTAAAAGTGGTGGAGATGAGTAGATAGCATGAGCAGACAAAGCTCGGACACATTAATTCAGGACACACGGAGACAAGAGGTGAGAAAACACCTCTCGCTGTGTTGACCTTCAAGCAACATGAAGTGTCATAAGTATTAAAGTAGCATCCCATCTACAGCTCCCACCCCTGCTCTGACCTGTTTGACCTGCTGCCTTCAGGAAGACGCTACAGAGTCATCAGGTCAAAAACTAACAGACTTAAAAACAGCTTTTTCCCCAAAGCCGTAACCGCCCTGAATAAAACGTGAATGTCTTCGTTACTGTTTTTTACCGTGCAATACTTCTCCCGGATTATCTGTGCAATATTCCACTACATGTGTAACTATATACTATCATCGGTAAATAGAATCTCAGGTCTTCACTATTCAAATGCACCTTAACCTTTTTTATATTATTTATATTTCTTATTGTTTGCACTATTGTTTCTTATTTGTCTTGCACTGGAGAAGTGATGCTGATTTCAATCTCACTGTACCCAGGTACATTGACAATAAATTATTCTATTCTATTCTACATATCTTTGTCTAAAGAGATATGTAGAAGTCCTGAATTAGAAATGTATCAAAATAAGTAACTTATCAATTTAAATTGAAGTGCAGTATAAGTCTTCTTATTTAACAGCCACACCTTCTTCTTTTTTCTTTAATACAACATCCCTAAACCAGTCTTACCAGACTCTATGACAGCACGCTTCTTCCGTTTCTTTTCTTTGCTCTTGTTTTGCTCTGGAGTTTTGGGGCTTTTGACCTAAATGAAATAAACCAAAGTAAAACCAGATGAGCAAAAATGAAGATAAATGGCACTTATTAGTAGAAATCAGGGGCTTCTTGCCTTAGTGGTCTCTTTCTTTCTCTTTTTTCCATCTTCATCTGAAGACAGAGATTTCTTCTTCCTCTTGTTCTTCTCCTCTGGTTTGATGTTTCCATTTGAGGCAGGTTTCTGCACCGCAGGCTTGGCTGTCGTCGGTGCAAAGAACCGCCTGATATCCTATAATGTAACCCCCACAAGCAGGAGCAGGTTCATGGATGAGACACAATAAAGACAGATTATAAAAGCGGCAGCAACGCCAACAACATGCATTTCTGCAGCTCAAAGATTTCACGCTCCGACCCTGATTGTGCAGCAATACGTGCACAATTTTAGTGTTTTAACTTAATGAATTAAACTGAAAACAAGTAGCAGGTGTCAGACGATCATGTCGTGTGTTTAAAATTGCAAGTTGATCCTCTTTAGCTGCAGCTAACACTAACACTCCTGCAGTGTTTAACGCAGCGCCACTTTCTCTTCATCAACTACTTAGTTCACACACGCACACAATGTCTTATCGTTAAAAGGGGAGTTAAAGAGTGTAACGTACCATTTTAATAGCTTTTCTTGCAGCGTTGTCGCACGTTTGTTTTCAGAAAAGTTAAAAATATATATATTTATATCTGAACTAGTTGGCGCGAAGGAAACTCGCTGGTCGCCAGGAAGTGACGTCACTGCGTCACCCAACGTGCTTCCTGAGAAATTAAACAAAAAAATAAAATATATTAAATACAAATATGTACATATAATAATACATGTTTATATAATATCAATATTAATAATAATACATATTTACAAATATTTAACAATATTTACCGGTATCAACATTTAAGAATGATGATAACTGTGTTATCCTCTATCATCTATCATTTCTGTGATATAATGTAATTCATGAAGTCATACATTTTTTGTCCTTTATATATATTCTTTTGTTTATTCCTTTTCAATATGGTGCTGGAATCTCTGTATTTGTATGTTGCCTTTGATCTTAATTTTTCATTGTATTTCAAGATTTAAATAAAAAAAAAGAAATAAAACAAAAGCAATTATAAACTCGTTATCTAACTGCTTTATCTAAGGTTTCAAATGTTCGCTGATGTTGGATTTAAACGTTAAACATCATCGTTGTTAAACGATCTTTTTGCCAAAGGCATCCTGAAACTCACTTACTGGTCATGTGAATTCACTTATAGATTCTGGAGGGACTTCCACAAGTATATTGCTGATTCTGTCTTTTCTGACTTTCATCTTTATTTTAAGAATGTTATTTCTGGTTTTCATAATTTTAATCACAAAGATAGGGACGCTTTCTTTTTTATAAATCTGTCTTTATTTTTAGCAAAGTTTCACATACACAAGTGCAAATTCATCCACAGAAAGCCTGAACTCCTTGTACTCAAAAAAGAACTTGAACAATATATGAGGACGATCTACTCATCAAAGAACACAAGCACAAAAGACCATCGGCATCTGTAGATCGCTGAATTTGTTTACATGAAACCTACTCTCGCACATTATGCTGTTTTTATTTTTATTTATCTTTTAAATTTACATTCAACTATCTTGTCCTATATATATCTTTTGTTTATTTCTTTTCAATTTGGTGCTGGAATCTCTGTATTTGTATGTTGCCTTTGATCTTAATTTTTAATTGTATTTCAAGATTTAAATAAAAAAAAAAAACAAATAAATAAAACAAAACCAATTATAAACTCGTTATCTAACTGCTTTATCTAAGGTTTCATATGTTCGCTGATGTTGGATTTAAACATATATTACACTTATTAAAAAATGTAATATTTCCTCTATCTGTAGCAAGACATGTCAGTTGTTTATGTGCATCATATAATTCATTCATTTATTCTTTATTTCATTCAAAAATAAAACAACAAACAATTCAATAAAAACACAAACGTTCCTAAATTGTGAATGAAAGGGAGCAGAAAGAAGAAGAATCTTATTTAATCTGCCCCTTTTTCCCAAGAAGTCAAATTACAAAGAACGTAAATTAAAAAATTAAAAAACAACAACTAAGTAAATAAAAAACTAAATTAAAATAAAATAGCCGCCGGCTATGGATATGTCAATCAAACTTAAAGGGAAAGTTTCGTTTTTTACAACCTGGACCTTATTTCTGGCATTTTTTATGGTCGTATACTCACCCCGAAAAGTTTGGTGTCATTTGGAGTCCTTCGGAAGATATTAGGAGTTTTGTGCGAGCCGCTTCTCCATATAATGGTAGCGAATGGGGGCACAGCGGGACACAGACGATGCAGCGTCTAAATAACACATTATTGCAGCGAAACTCGTTCATTTCTTTTATGAATCACTAGATCTGCTTCTGCGCGTCTTCCAGGACCTGTTGTCTACATCCGGGGCTGTGTGTGTAACAAATAAATCAGTTTGTAAACAAGACCTCTGAACTCATGACGTCATCTCTGTGCGCGCATCGCAGACACAGCTCCGTGTACAGCGGGAGTTTGCTACTGTTAGTTTACTGTTAGTTATTTGAAACATGTCTGAATATTTGTCAAATTCTGAGGTTGTGGACGACGACTTTGAATATGATGGACGTCCTTACCGTTTTGTACCGTTTTGTACCGTTTTGTACCGTTTTGTCTGTCCGGGATGCGCGCACAGAGATGACGTCATGCAGGTCAGAGGTCTTGTTTACAAACTGATTTCCTGATTATTATTATTATTATTATTCCCTTGCCATGGCGGACCTGACAGCCGTGCTCCGTGACCAGGGCGAGCACCTCCAGGGCCCGCTCCGTGGCCCACATCCCGTCGGGTCCCACGTTGGGCGCCAGTGTAGCATGGCGAGTGCCACGGGGCCCGACCGACAGGATGGAGAGGACACAGAGTTTTGTGCAGAACCCTTTTTATTTAGCCAGATCACCCAGATCACCGCCACACACGTGCAGAAGCACCTTCTCCCACAGCATCCACCAGCAGCTCCTCCGACCCCTCGCTGCTGTCCAGCTCTGCCTTATAAGGCAGGCAGGGTGGAGAGCGGCAGCCACTCAGGCGGATGGGACACAGGTGCGTGTGTCCCATCAACCTCTCCACCCTGCCACAATCTGATATCTAAACTGGAGGCACAGGAAACATTGAAATCGAGTGTAGAGTTCAAGTTTGCAGAGCTCACAGACGAACTGAAATTTGCCCTGGAAACTTCTGAGTCTTCTGCAACAGAAAACATCTCAGAAATGATAAGTGTCTCATCACAAACTGACAATGCTTCTTTCGAAAATGTATTAGAACCTTCAGAACCAGAGAGGGTGTCTGAACAAGAAGCTGAGAAATCATCACCAACCAACGGAGCCTGAACACAGCAATGACAAGATGTTAGAAGTTGTTGTAGAGAATAGCAACAATGAACTTAACCAAGACTTTGCTGCAAACGTGGGAGTGTCAGGCCTAGAAGAGGTCTCTGAGCTGAAAATGACCACTGAATCGCAATTGGTTTCTGAAGTTTCTGAACAAAAAGCCAAGAAGCGTAGACGCAGAAAAAAGAAAAAGCCAGAGCAATCTGACGATGCAAATCACGTCATTGAATACCTCCCTCAACCTGAAGATGGTGTACCGACAGCTGACTTGATGATTGATGTAGAACTCACCGAAGAAAGTAACCAGCCTGAGGTCGGTGATAACTTGGCTGCAAAAGTGGGAGACCCGGAGCCAGAAGAGTTGTACAAACCGGTACCAACCCCTGAAACAGCATAGGTCTCCGAACAGGATGGGGTTGCTGAACAAAAAGCAAAGAAGCGTAGGCGCAGAAAGAAGAAGTCAGAAAAATCTGAGGATGTTAATCAGGTCATTGAATACCTACCTCAATCAGAAGATGGTATACCAACACCAGACTTGATGAGTTGGCAATAAAAGTAGGAGTTTCAGAACCAAAGGGGGTCTCTGAGCTGGCGGGGGCCAATGAAAAGGAATTTGTCTCCAAACCAGAAGATATTTCTCAACTAGAAACAGAAAAGCGTCACCAGCGGAGCCTGGACCCGAGAATAACAAGATATTAGAACTGAAAACTGAAAAGAGTGACCAGTCTGAGGTCAGTGCTGCAAAAGTCGGAAACCCTGAACCAGAAGACTTGTCCAAACCGGTACCATCCCCTGAAACCGCATTAGTCTCTGAACAGGATGGGGTTTCTGCACAAAAAGAAGATGGTATACCAACACCAGACTAGATGATTTTGCAAGAGTTGGCAATGAAAGTAGGAGTTGCAGAACCAGAGGGCGTCTCTGAGCTGGTGGGGGCCAATGAAAAGGTCACTGAAACGGCATTGGTCTCCGAACACGATGGGGTTTCTGAGCACGAAGCAAAGAAGCAGAGACTCAGAAGGAATAACAGGTCAGTAATTACTGAGAATTTGAAACAATTTGAAGTAATTGAAGAACTCCCTGAACCGAAGGATGCTGTTATAAAAGAGGACACCAAAATGGTATATAATCCTTCACTGTGGAGACGATTTAAGAAGTTCCTCACCCCGGCATGTCTGCGCCAGTACAAGCACAAGAACACAGTCCAAGATTGAGTGCAAAAGCAACCGGGTTGTCATCAAGTAAACAACAAAAACAAGATTGACAAAACAAAATTGAACAGTTCCAAAACCAAAGCCATACAAACTGGCACCCCTCACCAGGTCCAGTCATCACCCATAACCACCATCTCCTTTTCCGGTCAAGACATCCCCCTCTCTACCTCTGTTACCAACCTCGGTGTGAAGCTGGACCCACAACTCACCTATGTAAACCACATCAAACATCTGTACAAAACTTGCTTTTTCCACATAAGGAACATATCCAAACTCCACCCCTTCCTCACTTTCTCCGATGCAGAAAAACTCGTCCACGTCCTAATCTCCTCCAGGCTCGAGTACTGTAACAGCCTGCTCATCGGTATCCCCAACAAACACCTCCGGAAACTTCAACTCATTTAGAACTATGCTGGCCGAACTCTGATGAAAACTTGCAAATACGACCATATCACCCCTATTCTTCAGAACCTACACTGGCTTCCCATAACCTCAAGAATCCAATACAAGATTGCCCTCATCACTCACCTCTGCATCTACAGCAATGCCCCTCAATACCTCAAAGACCTCCTTACCGCTTACCAGTGTTGGGACTAACGTGTTATTTCGTAACACATTACAGTAATGCTGTTAGTTTTGGCAGTAACTAATATTAATAAACATTATAATAACTTTTTTAATTCAGTAACGTAATTACCGTTACCAAACGGTGCATTACTCCGTTATTTCTGGCCACAGTGAAGCTTTTTTTCCCCACACGCGGAGACCAGAGGAAACGTAGTGTGTGCGCATTCAAAAACATGAGCAGTCATGGCGAGCCAAGAGAGCAAGGAGAGTTTCGCAACGTGGAGATATTGGCATTACAGTAATCCCTTGTTTTTCGCGAGGGTTACGTTCCAAAAAGAACCTGTGATAAGTGATTTTTTTTTTTACAATTATTTTAAAAGGCTTCAAATTGCGGAGATCAGCACCGCTGAGCCGCTGCATCCTGACTCTGTAGCGTCTTTTTCTCCTAAAGCCCGTGGTGCAGGTTTTTTCGAGAGAAGAAAATAGTTATGGGTCATTGTTGTTGCTCTTTTTTTCTTCTGGGCAAAAAGATTCTTATAAACCGACATGCCACCATCGATTATATCTGAGACAGTAATGAACGATTCGTCAAAGGGTCCCGTTCTTGAGCTGCTCGCTGAAGCTCATTGGCCGTTCTCAGTTTGTTGCTAAGCGACCAACGTTATTGACACAGGAAGTGAAGAAGCAGGGAGACTATTTCCAACAACTTTTGTTGTATTAGACGCTATATAAATAAAATTGAATTGAAGTCTTTCCCTGGTCTTTTATAGATGTTTCTATTGTCTCTGTGTTTTTATGCTTTTACTTCTGTTTTTTTGTGTCTTGATTTTATTCCTTTTTGTTTATTTTGTTTGCTGGTATCTGTAGCATTTTGAGATTATTTTATGAAAAGTGCTTTACAAATAAAATGTATTATTATTATTAGATGAAGAGCATCGCAGAGGTTTATGTTCACTTTCAGTAAAAGTTTTGGGTTCCCTCCCATTATTAACTTTTACTTTACGTTACTACAAGAAATCAGTCCATTCTTAATACAGAATAAATAAAAGGAGTTAAAATTGAGTGTTTTTTTTTCATCCACCTTTTCATCATACTGTGATTCTCGATTGGTGGGAAAGTGATATGTACAAATTATCTGCTCTATTGTGGCTTTTTTTCTGAAATTATTCTTCTAAAAACTGGTCATGTACATGGAGAAATCATGTTCAACATTATTGAATTATCATTATTGAAATGAAGAATATTTCAACAAATATTTGAAAGGAATTAAATCATTTTTATTTTGTGCGTGTTTATTGGATAAAGGCGTCATCCTGAGGTCTTACGATTGCGTTGTTTCCAGGTTGAAAACTTTGCATTGCCTATACTCAGTACTGGAGTTGAGGGGGGGTGAGGGGGGATGGCATCCCCCCTGAAATAAAACCGGTCAAAATCATCCCCCCTGTAAAACTGCTACCCCCCCTTTCCATCCCTTATGTTGTTTCATCAATTAATGTATTACTGCTATTTCAACATTTACAGTCATCACCAGAAAAATAACACATAAAATAACAAATAATTTATTTGACAATTTTCACCTGTTTCAAGTAAATTTTCACTTGAAATAAGTAGGAAAATCTGCCAGTGGGACAAGATTTATGTTTTCATTACAAGCAAAAAAATCTTGTTCCACTGGCAGATTTTTCTACTTATTAAGTGAAAATCTACTTGAAACAGGTGAAAATTGTTTTTTCCAGTGATGAGTCTTGTTTTAAGTGTAATGACATTTTTTTAAATAAAATGAGACATTTTAACTAGAAATAGGACAAATAAAATTAATATTAAGATTGTGTTTTTGCAGTGATCCATTTTACTTATCCTGTGAAGGACAGAGTCATATTGATAAGTTCAGAAAACAAGTTTATTGTTGTGTTTTGATATATTTGATGTAAGCCCAGTGGATATTTAAAGCTTACCGAAGGCTGCATTTAACTGCTGCTATGTCCTGCAATATTTCTGCAGGTGTTCTGGTCAGTGCTATTATTTGTAATATATTATATTATTTGTAATCAGCACAAATAATCTGTCCCCATATGATAAAATCCACCATCCCACCTGATTTTTTTTTTTACAACTCGAGTACTGTTTGTGCGTCTGTTGAGAACTTTAAAATTAAACTGACCCCTGAGGTTTTAGCCTCCCTCTCTTTCAAAAAATATCCCCTGTATACGTCCCGGTAATTAATTATTTTTTGCTTTGAACATTAGTTGTGCTGTATTGAAACTTTGCTGTCAAACCAAAATTTTTTTTTTTTTTCCTGATTTGCCAAGATTTGCTAGTTTATTAAACACCTATCATGAGAACAACTTTACATGCACAAGCAAAGCAACGGTAGTGTCATAATCACCATACAGATCAACTTACATCTGGTGATTACAAGTAAACATCAGTATACATTTTTCTGAGAATGGTGTTATTCTGCTTATATTTAACATTTTTCAAATACCTTTGACTACTTTGGGGTTATGTGGGTGCTATAAATAGTAAAATAGTTTAATTTTTCTTTTTTAAACTTGGTTTGCAAATATTAGGAATCAAGCGCCAATCTTAATAAACATCCCACCAGGCAAACTAATACTAAATAAATGTTCCCACCATCCTGCTCGTGTATTATTATCCTGCCTTTCACGTCTCCATTCAACTGCCAGATGCATCTGGACCTACAAATACAGTCTGCATTAAGTTTCCAGGAGCCTCAAAGCTAGGTTTTCATTTGATAAAACTGTTAAAAATGCATATTTCTAAGAAATTAAGCCACAAACAGACTACATGAAACTTTAAATGCGTCTTATCTTTTACCAAATAAAGTTCATTCTGTCCCGCGGTTCAGTCAAATTCAGGTAAAACCAGGAAACGGAGACCAGATACACTGGAAAAGATGTTTACTTTATTGGTCATATCAAGATGGGAACAATCATTCAACCTCTGATTCCACCACAGTGGTCCTCTCGCTGACATAGATGCCGTCCAAGAACTTCCGGATGTCCTTCTTTCTGACTGTGGTGGCCTGCTGGATCAACGCCGCTGTGAACACACGAGAGCAGAGTGTTAGGATGCTGAGTGGACACTGCAAATGCAGGCGGTTCCCACAACATGCTGAAATACTGCTGATCAACAACCTCTGTGAAATGAGCACCAATGAGTTAGTGAAGAAGAAAACAGCAGCATTAAAATGCAACTTCAAGAGTATTAAGTGACTAAATTGTGTTAAAAATAAACAAAAACATGCAATAATCTGAAGCACAGGTTAAAAAAAACAAAAACAGCAGAGGTAAAAAAAAAAAAATTCAAGAACATTTTGCCTTTGGAAAACAAATTTGAAGCATTTTCTTTACCAAACTCACTGAGTTGTGGATGTAAGATGAACAAACATTTGTGGGAAATATGAAGACATAAAAGAGCCAGAGCAATTAAGAAAACAGCGCATAGCGTAAAGGGCATGCAAAGAAGAACAAACAGATGGCCGCCCCCTGAGGGACACAATGGCGGCTTCGACGGCATCGTCTAACCTCTAGAAGTGCAGGTGAAACTTTTACTGTGGTGTTTCCACTACTGTTCCCTTCTCAGACACGTAAATGCCGTCCAAGAACTTTCTGATATCCTTATTTTTGACTGTGGTAGCCTGTTGGATCAGGGCAGCTGGAACAGAGGGGTTGGGGTGATGAGCAGCATGTCACAATAGTTCAAGAGCTCACAGTTCAGCTTTTATAGACGTTAACGCTGCGACAGCAGAGGGATAAGAATACAGTTGATCAAATCTTCTGAACGATCCTTATTGAGCGTTCCAAGGGAGATGTATACAAAAAAAAAGGTCATATTTGGCAAACATTCAGTAGTTCAGGTGCATTTTGTCCGAATTGTTGGATACTATAAAAACAGATGACATGTCTGAGTGTACACTTGTGAAATGGTACTGAAAAGAAAGAAGACATTTTTAAGTAACAGAATAACTAATCAAGCTGCATCTGAAATAATTTACTCAAAATGATGTGTAGCTTTTAACAAATGCTGACAGTTAAGACAATTCTCTTCAGGAGAAGTAAAAGATGGCTCTTCTTAATTTATTTGGTAACACCATTACTGTCAAGAAATTAACCATCTGACACGTCAACCAACTTCATCCATCTATAAAAGTGGTACTTCCATCCACTATCATGTTTCACAGAAGTACTGAACTCGTAACAAGCTGAGCTGGACGGTTATAAAACAACAGGACACAGTTTGGTAAGACTGTGAGAAATTAAGTGATAAACATTTTATTTACTGTCCAATCTTCCGTTACAGTAAACACTTCATGTGCAGTGTGGGTCCAATAGTTTTAAAGCATGTACAAAATGAAATGGAGTGAAAATTAAAACAAAAGTGAACAGACTGATTAAGCCATTAAAGTTAAAGATCTCATATTTTAAAGGGGCTTGAGGAGCGGCAGTTTTCTCCAGACCAGTTTGGTTATTAAACTATCTCAATAAAAACAATGATGCTTAAAATTTGAATTTAAGTACTATTTTACTGCAGGGTCAGCATACTCGTAGAAATGTGGAAATCAGAAGATGGCTGGTGGCGATACGAAAGATGATTAAACGAGTTACAAACTGTGACTGCAAAACTCCCATAATGGTCTACCAGTTTTATCACTATACTCAACTTATTGCACGGTTGGTGAACATAGATCCTCTGAGGAGTGTTTAAGTATCACTTTAACTGCAATAATTTTACCTTTTCTGATAAAATATGAAATTTTACACGAGTCATAACAGCACCAACTGATCGTTTTATTGGCAGGGACCTCGAGGGGTTCTCTCTGTTTTATCAGAGTGGACATACGTACCAGAGTTTGACACCAGCTCAATGTCGTTGCCCTCCAGGACCAGCTCATCCTTCTGGGCAGCAGACACCGCACAATTGACACCTAGAGAGAAGAAGACGACAAAAGGAGAACAGCAGACTTTACTATGGGGGTGAACTCTTCATAACCATTACAAAACGACAAAAATAAATAAAATACAAGGCACAATCAAACATTACATCTTTATCAAAACTATCATAGCTCCCAATTTGAAAGTTAAGCATTTCTATAAAATTATCTGAACTGTATACAGCTTATATCAGGCCCCTCCTATACAGACAGAAGTTTCACATTTTAGTTTTTATTGTAGGCTACTCCAGAAATACAGAAACATAAAATGATTGGTCTAGTTACAGGTGCGTAACTAGAAATACAAGAAAACTACAAAATACTCTTGAGCCCAAGTCTCTGAGACTGTCGGGAGCCTTTGAATCTCAAACGAGACAACAATTCTTCAGAAGGGAAAGCACATCTAGGGCAAGAGGGGAAAAAGATAAAAAAAGGGATGCATCTTCAAAAATTTAGCAGGTTTTTCCATCGTTATCCAAGTTTAGGAGGTTAATCGACTTCATTGCAAGATGATTTATTCAAAAGAGGGGGGAAAAAACCTGCAACAGCTAGACCTAACTATGGTCTCTTGACCTTATCAATGTTTACTGTGTGGTTTATAAATAGGCAATTATGGATGATTTGGATTTATTTCCCCATACATTTCTTTTTCAGAGACTCAGCTATCTCCATGACTTGTAGCGGACTCACCAGCCCTCATTCTGACACGGCGGATGTACTTCTCTCCCAGGAAGTTCCTGATCTCCACCAGAGATCCACTCTCCTGAATGACCACGTTGATGGGGAAATGGGCGTACACAGAACGCATCTTATAGCGGAAACCCTGAAGACAGAATGACACAGATGAAGACCACAGACAACGCCGATTGTCGACAGGAAAAGGCAGCATACTCTCAAACAAAATAAATCCCAACTAGAAAACCCAGTAATCCCACTGTAGAACCTGTGCCCACAGCTTGCAGTCAATATTGCACAGAAGACTCACCAGGGTGACGCCCTTGATCATGTTCTGGACATGGCTGCAGATAGTGCGGACTGTGGCCAGCTCCTTTCTGTTTCCCCACCATTTGTCCACACGAAGCTGAGGACGACAACATTTTTCAAGACAGATTAATCATTTGTATCATTCCAGGGTTTATACAGCAATCCTTATGTTAAATCTAATACAAATTTAATACCTTTTTCACTACCTTCAGATTTAAAAAAAAAAACTGTCACAACATTAAGTGTTAATCATGGACCTTTTAACATTAATACAGATTTTGACCTATAGAACACTATACAGAACAGATTTATAGACTCATTGATGTTGAACAGATGTTTCACATTTATTTCACTTTGTGAATGACAATAAAATAGACTGCTTAAAATGGAAAAGGTAAAAAATAATACCAATTAAAAAAAAAAAAAAAACCTCTGACGGTGAATTTAACACTTTTAATGGCCTTAAATTTGGCAATTTTCATTTATCACTTTTTAATACTTTTTAAAACCCAGCATTCACATTATGACAGACACCTTAGAAATGTAAAGACCACATCTGGAGATCGATAAATGAATTAAACAATTCTAGACACATGTAACTCGCTGTAACATGTAACTTAATGACACTTATGTTGTATTAAGACATGGTACTCCAATTAAAAACAGCTTGATATTCAAAAACCGCTTTATACATTCAGACAATATGAAATGAAACTAGTACAGGTACACATGTATTTATCATCACAGACTCATCGTGCATGACTGAACATGGAAGTGTATAGTTTTGCCATAATATTTAATCTCTGCATATAAAACTGTCTCCACAATGCTTATGGTACTGTATTACTTTTCAGAGCATCTTCACGCCACCTTACCTTCTTCTGTTTCTTGCCCAGAAGGCTGAGCTCCAGGTTGATGTGGTTAAACTCCCTGGTGAGCTTGCCACGGGGCCCCTTAACAATCACTGTTCGCCCCTTTAGCCTCACCTCGACTGCAGACAAAAAAAAAATGGAAACACGTGAACAACTGTACTCTACACAGGCATAGCCAAAAAGTCACCACAAACATGAAAAACCAAAAGGTTTCTCACCATTGTCTGGGAGGTCGACAGTCTGGCTGCTGAGAATGGTCTTCATTCTGCAGAAAAAGGCACAATTCCATTAATAATATACAACACACTTTGACACATCAACATTGTTACACGTAGCATTTAAAAAGTGTGTTAGTGAACAGCTGAACGGGAGATCTTGTTTCTTGCACATTGAGCATGTGTGTGACAAGGTTTAATTCATTTATGCAGACTGTAATGACAGTGTACCGTTTAACTTTAAGGTAACTTAGTTTGGAACAAACTAAATGGTACGCGGCCGCGCTACATTGACAAGAGCAGCGTTGGTACTAATACATTAGCAGAGTTAGTTCGTGTTAGTACACGTGAAATGTGTTAATGAATATTGTTTCACTGACATTTTTTTAGGGGTTTTAACTACTTAAAGCCTTTAAAAACTGTATTTAAACACATTAGATACGCTGCAGTCGTTAGCACAAACGTAGCGTCAGGCCCCAGATGGTCAATCACCCAAACTACTACCAAGTTATCTCCTCAAAAAACGTATATCAAAGGGGAAATAACACAAGTGCGGTAAAATTCAACATCATCAATGACCGTTCTGTTGAAAACTGCGCTAAAATTAAGTTTAATAGAGGAGGATGGAGTTAGATGAATCTCATGGAGCAGATTTTCGGCTATCCTCACCTCGCCGGTAGCAGAGGAAAGGAGGAAGGAAGGACGTCACCACGCAGTTGTAGCGCACGTACGAGACGTCATCAGGCATGATGTGTCGATACAGTCACTTTATTTCTATTTATTTATTTTATTTATTTAGATTTATCCACTTGTTTATGTGTCATCATCCCTACTTATGTTAATTTCACTGGAATTTAATTTATTTTTTGTTACATATATTGGAGCCCGTATCTGATGTTCTTTGTATATAACCTTTTCTCAATTAAAAAAAAAAGGGAAAAAAAACGTTTTTATTTAGTTTTTAAGATTGGGAATGTTTGATAAATTTAACATATAATGCATATTAAGATAAACAAATTAATTATTAATAGAATAACAAACAAGAGGCAGTAAAAATATATTTCAGTTGCGTTCAAATTTATCGGACGAACAAGACTCATCATTCATACTTCATTTGTTTTTTTGTATTCAGTTAAAAGGTGGGCAAGATAAGCTTTATGCTTCAAGCCCAGACCTTTTCGGTCAAATAATCACAATGTTGACCAGGGAAAAACCTGTGTTATCTTGTTTGTTGATTTTTGTTTGTGATTGACCGAAATAAATATTAACTAACTAACTAACTCAAATTAACAATACAACATATTTAAAAAAAACCCTAAATATTAAGATAAACAAATTAATTATTAATAGAATAACAAACAAGAGGCAGTAAAAATATATTTCTATAACATGTTATTACATTTAGTTGTGTTCATATTTATCGGACGAACAGGTGTCGAAAAGCGTTACTAAAGACTCAAATTAACAACACAACATATTTAAAAAAAAAACGTAATTATGCTATAAACTACACCATCTCTTAAAAAAATACATAAAAATCCGAATCTTTCAAGTTGGAGATAAATGTGATCCCTCGTCTTCCCCACTCTGTTGTAGAGCCTGAATGCAGCACCAGACCAAAGCAGCAGCTCGCCGAGTTTGTTGTCAATGACAGCTGCCTACTAACTAAAGTCATGGCGCTGCTCAAACAAAGTTGCTGCATAGCCGGTCGTTTCTCCTCATATCAGCTCTGTCTGAGTCCCAAACCCATCCCACATGTGAGTATTTAACTTGACTGCCTTAATACCGTCTAAATCGGTGTATTTAATCCGCTGGTCGTTGTCTTGAGTTGTGGATCCGTCACGGGCCCTGAATTAAAGCAGCGCGGTCTTGTGTTTCATAAATCGAGTGTTTTTTCTGCATTTTTTTTACCCCATGCCTCCTCAGTTCACTCAGTAAATGCACCATACATTTGAAAAAGTAATTTATTTGCTTTTTTTTGTTTGTTCATGTATTTGCTTGAATTATGCCGTATAATTGAATACTTATTATTATATTTTATTGTTGTGGACTGATTATTTTTTAGCCTTAATTCTTGAACTTTTATCATTATTTAATTTTAATTAACTATATTGTATGTCAGTGTGCATTGGTCTCCCAGTTTTTATTTTTGTTTTTATTATGCTTATTTTTCAGTCAAAATGTTAAGCACTTTGTATTTCATGTACCTGGATGAAAGGTGCTATACAAATAAAATTTGATTGATTGATTGATTGAATATGCTTTTTTTCTGCAGGTGTACTCAAACAGTGTAACAACTGCGGCCAAATCGTCTCCAGACCGAAGTGAGATGAAGAAGCAGCTTCTAAGTGAAGACGGACCTGATCTGCAGGACTTTATTTCTGGGGAACTGTCAGAGAAAAGCGTGTGGGGGGAGTACAAGGGAAACCTGAAGAGACAGAAGGGAGAAAGGTACCTCGGCTGTGACAAATGAGGAGCTAAAATCAAGGTTTTTCAGCTCCAACGGGGTTAAATCAATCATCAATCAATCAAATTTTATTTGTATAGCACCTTTCATCCAGGTACATGAAATACAAAGTTCTTAACATTTTGACTGAAAAATAAGCATAATAAAAACAAAAATAAAAACTGGGAGACCAATGCACACTGACATACAATATAGTTAATTAAAATTAAATAATGATAAAAGTTCAAGAATTAAGGCTAAAAAATAATCAGAACACAACAATATAATAATAATAATAATAAAAACATTACAAGAAATAGATAAATGAATAAAACAAATAACTCTAAAAAATGTTAAACAGAATAAAACTATAAAATTTGATGCTACATAAAAGCCAGACCAAAGAGATGAGCTTTTAGTCTACGTTTAAAAATGTCCACATTTCCAGCTCCTCTCAGATCCTCCGGCAGGCTGTTCCACAGTTTTGGAGCATATTAGTGGCTAAAAGCAGCATCACCAAATGTTTTAGTTCTACTCTGTTGAACAGCTAAAAAGGAAGAGCCAGAGGATCTGAGGTCCTTCCTGGTTCATAGAATAAAAACATCTCTGAAATATACTCTGGTGCAAGCCCATGTAGCGCTTTATAAACTAATAAAAGAACTTTAAAATCAACACGAAAACTAACAGGTAGCCAGTGTAAGGATTTTAAAATGGGCCTAATGTGTGCCCTCCTTCTGGTCTGAGTCAGAACTTGCGCTGCAGCGTTTTGAACCAGTTGCAAGAAACGCTTGTGTTGTCAGAGGGGTTCAAAGGTCATATGAGACAAACATATAAGACTGTTACTGAACTGAAGGCGAGATCTGAGTGTCTTGGATGTCAGCATTTTCATTTTAAACAACGTGTTGGTGTAGGGGATTTACAGAAGTGAACAATCAGGGAAGCAGGACTGCAAGGATGAAGCGACAAGCAAACTTATTTAAAAGTTAATAACGGTTTATCTGCAGGTATGCTTGTATATTATTTACGTATTATTCGACGGCACATTACACTGACATTATCTAACTTCTTAACAGTTCCTAATCAGATTAGTGGCTGTGAGATGTATTAGATCAGTGGTTCTCAAATGAGGGTACGCGTACCCCTGAGGGTACGTGAAGACACTACAGGGGGTACGTGAGATTTTAAAATATACATATATTTAAAAAGTAGCATCCATGCAAAAATCCTTTAAAAATAATTATTTCATAAAAAATTCTAAATTCATAAAATTAATTCTATCTTCCGGAGTAGGCTATTCAACTTATTATCCTAAAACTGCAGAGTATCCCCCACACCAGGATGGTTCCACCTAACCTGTCAAATGCCGCCTGGCTTCACCTGTCAATCACTTGGACCAACGATGTAGTCGTGGTTGAAGCATAGCAGCAATATTTTTACGTGTAATAAATCATTTACTGATGGCACAGTGCTCTGTTTTAGGTCTTTTTTTTTACAACCAAAATTGCTTTGCGCTGGTTAGGGGGTACTTGGCTGAAAAATTATTTCACGTCACTGAAAAAAGGTTGAGGACCACTGTATTAGATGATATCATCAAATCTAAGTAATTTATCAAGTCTACACATGCACAGGGATCTGTTTGAGTTATTAGTACTGTCATTTCTCACACTGTTATATTATTTGTATTGTTGCTTTTATGGAGTATTTTTAATTGTATTTCTTGTGTTTTGATTCTGTAAGGTGACCTTGGGTGTCGTGAAAGGCGCCTCCAAATAAAATGAATTATTATTATTAAGTTGTACTTATTTATGTGGGCTAAATAGCTGGTTGGCTAATCAGCAATGTTTTGTAGCTCTTTTAGGTTTCAATTATCTTTTATCAGTGAGTTGTAGTTCATAAGAGCATCTTTCGACATCAATAAAGCAACATGTTCTGAATGATGTCAGGTAAAGGTAAAGCTGTGACCCGCCTTTTGTGAAGTGCAGAACAAATTGCAGACTGAGCCCTGATTTGAACCTTGGATGCTGTTTCTGGAATATTTATCCTAATACAGTTTATTCCCAATTTTGTGACATGGACAATTAGTAATTCTGTTTTTTTTTTTTTTTTTTTTTTTTGTGTTAGGCTGAGACTTCCTCCGTGGTTGAAGACTGAGATTCCCATTGGAAAAAATTTCAACAAGCTGAAGAACACGCTGAGAGACCTCAACTTGCACACAGTAAGCTTCATGTCTGTGACTGTTGTGAGATTGTGAGATATATATATATATATATATATATATATATATATATATATATATATTTCTTTTTTATTTGAGATTTTATCAACATTAAGAATGTGTTTAAGGTAAGGACGGGTGAAAAGATCCTGCATCATCAGTTCTTGTTGCTTTGCTGAGAGCAGCTCTGTCTGTTTCTCAGGTGTGTGAGGAGGCCAGGTGTCCAAACATCGGGGAATGTTGGGGAGGAGGAGAGTACGCCACAGCTACTGCCACCATCATGGTGAGTGGTCTTATACACGAGTAAAGGGTTATGATTTTTAACAAAGAAACATTTAAATCTCTCAATCTTTATTATTGATTGGAAAAAGACACATCCATTCACCAAATCAAATAAAATCTAACTTTATTTATATAGTACTTTTCATACAATAGTAACGCAAAGTGCTTTACATAATAACATTTAACATATAAAAACTGACACACTCATGGTTAAAAACACACATATGGTCATTTTCACACACATCCTCACATTAATACACACACAGCACATTATACCCCCCCACATACACCCCCCTACCCCACATAGACATTAAAACATTATCATGAACATCATAAATAAATACCTGGCTTGACGCTGAGGCGAGGAGTAAAACTATACTCATGAATTGTTTGCTGTTCAGTGAGTCACAAAGGAACGATTCTTTCTCTCTGCATGCAGCTGATGGGAGATACCTGCACCCGCGGCTGCAGGTTCTGCTCGGTAAAGACAGCCCGTCAGCCCCCGCCCCTGGATCCAGACGAGCCGTACAACACGGCTAAAGCCATCGCCGCCTGGGGGCTGGACTACGTGGTTCTGACCTCCGTTGACAGAGATGGTAAAGCTTCTCATCGTTTGTGTGTCCTCTTCAGTCTGACATGGTGCAACATTGCACAATCTTGCAAAAAAGCTTAAATATTTCTAAGGATAAACAGATGTTGTATACTTGTATTCATTAAATACATTTACATAAGCCTTTAGAATAGTGTTGCATCCTCAATGAGCTCCGCCTGTTCTAATGACTCCGTTTTTCAGATATTGTTGATGGAGGAGCGGAACATTTTGCAAAGACTGTTTCTAACCTGAAGGAAAGGTAAATCTCTTAAAATTGTCATGTGTTTGTTTCCGGGAATGTGTGCATAATTAATAAGTAAGAGGCTGTGCCTTCTTCCATCCAGAAACTCTCAGATCCTGGTTGAATGTCTGACCCCGGATTTCCGGGGTGACCTGGCTGCCGTGGAGAAGATCGCCCTGTCAGGGTTGGATGTTTACGCCCACAATGTGGAGACAGTACGTGAGCTGCAAAGGTACAGAGACTCAACATTTTATATTAACCTGTTGTTTTTTTTCTCTCTTTAATTGGTTAATGAACCCTCAGAGCTAGTTGTCAGCAAGTATCCTTGAAGTCAACAGCTCTTCAATCTAAATTCTTTTTCTCATGTCTTTTTTTTTTTTATACTTTGCAGTTGTTTTTTCTGTTTGTTTAATATCGAATATCTAATTAAAGCTCTGCCGCATGGAGGATGAGTCCTAAGGGTCCGTGTACTTCGCGGCCATCCGTTTTTTGTTTTGAAATGACAAAATAAAAATAGAGAAATAATCCAAAATAATCCGTTTCCCATCTTTTGTTTTGATAATAAAAAATGGAAAACGGATCGTTATCCATTATCCGTTATCCGTCATCTGTTATTCGATTTCATTGATGTGTTTGAAAATCGAAATTGGGAATTAAAACAGCGAGTGGAAAACTCTTTTCTCTATTTCCTATTCGTTTCCAACGATGGGCGGGGCAGTATGTTCAGTTTAGGTCCGTGTATCTTTTGGTCATTGGATTTTTCCGTCATGAGTGGGAATCAAAAAACAAAAAACGATTGGTTTATTTGATTTTCCTTTTAAAACAAAAAACAAATATTGAATACACTGCATTTTTTCTTTTTCTGTGTTAATATGATTTAACAAAGATTCAAAATACGCTTTTATTTTCGTTTTCTATTTCATATAAGAAAAATGAAATCCCTAGTCAACAGGAAGGAAAAAACGAACCAAAAACAACCGTTTATTCATATTCGTGCACCGGAAGCTGGCATTTACAACCGAATGAACTTAGTTCTGGATATTTAACAGGCATTCCTGTGACAATTCTCTCCAGGGGAAGTTTGATTTTAATATTTTATTGGTCGGGTTTACGTGACTCGGAAATGGCTCTGTATGCTGCAGTTCGGGTAACCATGGCAACCATAGCGGCGCTGAAACAACAGATTAAGGATTATTTTTTAAAGATTGATTAAGGACTTGTTCCACAGCGGTTTGACGCACAATGACATTTCCTGCACGTTGCAGCAGATGTGTCTCCTGCAATGCTCAGAAATGAGCGTCAGAAGATTCTGTGCTCGGCATGATCTGAGGAGAAAAAGACGCAGAGCTGGAGAGCGTTTTGATTCATCATGGCCGAATGACCGGCTATCTGTCTTCACTGGGGGTGCATGCTGGAGAAGGTCGGGTTGGAAGAATTAATTTAGTCCCACGCGTGGGGTATCCACGTGATTATCATTATATGTATAAATTGCACTGCAGCACAAACTTTACCTGACGCCTGAATTCATGGTATGGCTGATGGAGCTCTCTCAGGTTCTTCCAACCCGAACTTCTCCAGCAAGCAACCCCCATGTGAAGACAGATAGCCGGTATTGCGGCTTTCCTGTACTTTTAAGAGCCGCTTGAGAGTTTATTGTTAGGTCCTGTATATTTGCATGACGCGCTGCTGACAGAGAAGTAGGCTACGCTGAGTCCGACAGAAGTTTTATGGCGTTTAATGACAAAACTCAGCCACAACGGCCTTCCGACATGCTTAATGGGTTTTAAACGTGTACACTGCAAACATGATCGGGGTGATCAGTGTTCAGTACAAAGCTGTCAACAAAAATTAGGCTACGGCTCCCAACTGTCCTAACTGCATGCGAGCGTCCGACTGTCGCGCCGCAATGCGTGGCATCGGACCCGCTCTGAACGCGTTATCGGCCCCACGTTCTACCACGTTCTTTTGATTGACAGCTGAGACTCGCCTTTTAGAAGGCTGATTTATGGTTCCGCGTTACACCAACGCAGACCTTACAGCGTAGGGTACGCGGCGCGGTCACCGAACGGTGCGCGTCGCCGCGTACCCTACGCTGTAGGCTACGCCGTCGATTTTACGCGGAACCATAAATCAGCCTTTATTCACCCGCCCGTGCGCTCCTGAAAGAAACTCCTAAAATAACTCCTAAAAGAGTAAAGGGACAAGTAAAAGATGGGTGATTACTTGTAATCTCCCTACGTTTGTACTTTCTAAACAGAAAACAAGCTTATTATTCGGTGGAATAAGTGGGGAAAAAACCGAACAATTAATAACGGCGTGTGATTACGCAATCAAACAGCGAACAGCTGGAGTGACCGGCGTGCGGTGCAAACATGTCAGCATGTCAGATCATTACTGGGATGTGGGGAAAAAGCAGAGGACACGATCAATCCGGCAGGATCCGGGACAAATTAAGCCCTAATAAGATTAAGATAAGATTCTTATTATATCTTATTATCTTATCAGAACCTTCCAGCCTGGCGATCTCCCTCCAGCAGCTGCCACTTTATTGAAGTTCTTGTATTGAAATGACTGTTTCCTACAGCGCTTTACACTTTTTTTTCAACTTTCAACCGGCTTTCAACGCGAGCGACGGGAAGAAAATAGAAGCAGAGCGTGCGACAAAAGTCCAGCTCAAAACGACGCCGCGTCGCTCGCAACCAGTATAGACAGTGCAAATAAAAAATAAAGCAATGGAACTGTTTTTGACGCTGACTCTCGCTCGCGTCGCATGCAGTGTGTATATTTGCAATATACTGTGGACATCTGAATAAAAACCTCATAAATAGATTGAATCAAAACGCTCTCCAGCTCTGCGTCTTTTTCTCCTCAGATCATGCCGAGCACAGAATCTTCTGACGCTCATTTCTGAGCATTGCAGGAGACACATCTGCTGCAACGTGCAGGAAATGTCATTGTGCGTCAAACCGCTGTGGAACAAGTCCTTAATCAATCTTTAAAAAATAATCCTTAATCTGTTGTTTCAGCGCCGCTATGGTTGCCATGGTTACCCGAACTGCAGCATACAGACCCATTTCCGAGTCACGTAAACCCGACCAATAAAATATTAAAATCAAACTTCCCCTGGAGAGAATTGTCACAGGAATGCCTGTTAAATATCCAGAACTAAGTTCATTCGGTTGTAAATGCCAGCTTCCGGTGCACGAATATGAATAAACGGTTGTTTTTGGTTCGTTTTTTCCTTCCTGTTGACTAGGGATTTCATTTTTCTTATATGAAATAGAAAACGAAAATAAAAGCGTATTTTGAATCTTTGTTAAATCATATTAACACAGAAAAAGAAAAAATGCAGTGTATTCAATATTTGTTTTTTGTTTTAAAAGGAAAATCAAATAAACCAATCGTTTTTTGTTTTTTGATTCCCACTCATGACGGAAAAATCCAATGACCAAAAGATACACGGACCAGTTTATGTTATTGATTGGACACTGGGTTTTTTTTTGGACGCTGCAGCTGAACGGACTGTCACAACATCACTGCAGTTTCATGACGGAGTGAAGACAGATTACAGATTAAACTCATGTTCCACTCCCAGGTTTCATATTTGATTTATTTTCTGTTTCAACATTAAAAAAAATCTAAAACTGTTAATTTTCAATCTGATGAACAAAAGAACCAGAAACAACTTTCTTCATTTATTACTGCGCATGTGCAATCCCCCCATTTGTCCAATTCTTGTTTTCAGTATCCTTGGAAACGAATAGGAAATAGAGAAAAGAGTTTTCCACTCGCTGTTTTAATTCCCAATTTCGATTTTCAAACACATCAATGAAATCGGATAACGGATAATGGATAACGATCCGTTTTCCGTTTTTTATTATCAAAACAAAAGATGGGAAACGGATTATTTTGGATTATTTCTCTATTTTTATTTTTTCATTTCAAAACAAAAAACAGATGGCTGCGAAGTACATGGACCCGTAAGCATGAGAAGTGTAACGCACTCTGACCAGCAGGTGGCAGAAGAGGCATTTCTCAACATTTCCATAAATAATGAAGAGTTGCATATGTGTAACAACATTACAGCTGTTTCTTCATCTTTCTCTTTGATCATTTATTTATATTGCTCATTATCTGTTTCCAGATTTGTACGTGACCCCAGAGCGAACTTCGACCAATCCCTGAGTGTCCTGAAGCACTCCAAGAAGGTCAATCCCAGCGTGCTCACCAAGACGTCCATCATGCTGGGCCTGGGGGAGACTGACCAACAGATCCTCGACACTCTGACTGGTGTGTACATGTTGTTGTCACACACACAGATCCGGTTTTACCTCATTCGTTGTCTGATATCACTGTTGCGTTGCTGTCGCAGAGCTGCGAGAGGCAGGTGTGGACTGTCTGACTCTTGGCCAGTATATGCAACCCACGAAGCGCCACCTCAAAGTAAGTCTCTCTCTGTTCTGTTCTCCTGTTTCAAGCAGGAATCGCTGAGTTTAGTTTATGCAGACGGACTCAGGCAGAATAATAGAAATTAAGAGAATGTGTGTTTGTGTTTTAGGTGGAGGAATATGTCACTCCTGAAAGGTTTGCCCACTGGGAGAAGGTTGGAGGTGAAATGGGTTTTGTCTACACAGCCAGCGGGCCGCTGGTCCGATCCTCCTACAAAGCAGGTGAGAAAGGTTTCCAGAGTTAAGAACAGTCCTCGTCTTAACCAGGCTGTTCAGGAAAAGGCCTGTAGTCGTCGCATTTTGAAAACTGACCTGAAACTCCAATTGAAAAAAGTAGAAGGTTGTTCTGTTGTAAAGTCCACAAATAATAATCATTTACCACATAATGACTGCTGCCTGTGCCTGTGGGACAAAGCACTTGATGTTGTTTTTGATGCAGGAGGGTCCAGGGACTGATTCATAGTGCTTAAGAACAAAAATATTGTGAGCATATGTATGACGATTCTCCTGAAATAGAGGCCATCATATACATATACTATACAGGTACATAATATTCTATTCCAACAAGACAAATATGATCTATTGAAATGGATGATTCAACATTTTCAACCAGGAAAAATCCCAATGAACCTTTAATGTGGAATCACAAAACTTGAAGAATTGCAATTCTTAAGAAGTTTAATATAAATTAAATCTGCGTTCATGAATCTTGACAGTATTTATAAGGAGTTAAGTGCATCTCCCCAACATCTAAAAGCTTATCTAAATTATTTTCTTCATATAAAATGGTTCGGTTAAGATACATTTTACAGAAGAGGTATTCAAATATTTTTTCTTTGTTCGTTTTTATGATATTTATTGTTTTTAAAGCTTTGAGCATCATGGAGGAACTCTTTTCCTGTTTTATGTGTTTTTGGGAGTAAACGGGCATAAACTGCTAAAGCCAGCTGCTTTATAAATAAAGACAACAGAGATATGAACTCAGTTATTATGTTCAAGAATTCAGTTTATCTGAAGAGATCTAAATTAAGCCCATATAATCACATTAATCATTGGTTGAGAGTAATCTGATTTGTGTTTTAATAACATCTTTGAAGCCTGCAGGGAGGGAGTGGCAGACAAAGGTTCATCTCAGGTCTTAACTATCATGTGTGCAGAGCCTCAATCATGACTGCTGCTGGTTGTCCACAGGAGCTTGAAGAGATTGAATCCTCAGCACAGAAAGCCTAAATGCACTTATATAACTGCTACCTGACATTATAGAACGATAACTAGAAAAGTTGTTTGAATCATTGCTCCTTATGATTGACAGGCGAGTTTTTCTTGAAGAATCTACTGCAGAAGAGAAAAGCAGAAGTTGCAGAGTGAAAACTTCCAGAGGCCGCTCTCCGTTTCTTCCTGCTGTGACATCCATCCATACCTGCTTCCTGTTCAGGATGACGGGGATCTCCTGGTCTTCAGATAAAAGGCAGGGCTTCACTGCAGTCTTAGCTGGCAAAAAAAAGCTTAGTTTTCTATAAATACTATAATCCACTGTTTTCAACTCTAGCACGGAAACTGCACTGATCCAATAAATCATAAGAAGTCATGCAATATTTAATAGGGTCATATAAAAATAAAACACGTTAATATGATTACATGTCTACATACTTGTTCTTTGGCATTTTCCTGTAAAAAAAAAAAAAAAACAGTATAGTCAGCCTAAATATTTAAATGTTTGACCACTTAACCAAAAGTGAGGTCTGTTTTCATAGTTTTTGTTTGATAAGCTGATGAGTAGCACGGCTCGCCATACCAGGGAGCCGCCAGAGAAAACAAACGTCAGCCGGGCCCCAGAGACGGTAGATAACGTGTGTGGACTGAGTCTCTGCAGTGTTTCCCGGACTAAATCCACCCTGCCGTGAGCAGAACCTGTAATCCCTCATCAGCGCACCCCAGGGGGCCCTAAGTCCCATTCTTCATCAACTCTGGGGTCCATCGACTGGACTTCAGATTAAAAGCGTCTGACCTCTAATGAGTCGGAGCGCTTTGAAGTCTGCTACTTTGCTCACGATTTAATGAGGCAGGAATTGTTTTTAGTCCGTTTCCAGCAACTCAGGAGTAGAGATATAAAATCTGTTCAAGGACTCTGGATATTGTGTTCAAGTGTTTTATGTCAGGGAAAAAAAAATACTTTCATCAAGTACAAGATTACAAAAATCCCTTGCATCAAATCTGCATTTCCTAACAAGATGATTTTAGATTAAAAAAAAAAAAAAAAATTGCGTCTGGGAAACAAGTGATTCTTCAAATGATCTGTTAGAAATAAAATATAAAATGTATATTTGTATTTAAAGTATTAAAAATCTTCAGTCGTAATTTGGTGGTTTTCACTTGTTTTGAATGATCAACAGCTCAAATTAAGGATACACCTCACACTTTTATTGCATTGGCCCTTGAAACAGTCCGACAGAGAAGACATACAAGATGCTTTATAAAAATATTTTTGTAAAACTGCAATTTTGAATATTACTAAAAGTATACAGTAGGTCATGTAAAAAGGTAGCATATACAGTTCTTTAAAAACACGTACAGCAGACAGCTCATCTTTGATTTGTGCTAAATGAAGCGCAGCATGTAATGTAAAAAGTAAACGGAGAATCTGGAATGGTTTATCATAAAAATAATCACATTTGATTAAAGTGTCCATTAGCTGCTCGTTCGGCCCCTCTGGTCAGAGTCTTTTTGCCAACAGAGGAGCAGGACTCTTCGTTGAGGGACCTCCAGCCTCCTGTTGTAGCTCTGACGAGGCTGAGAGAGGAATGCGTCATGTCATGTGGGGGAGAAATCGGCTTCAGACGTTTGCCTTCTTGGCGGGAGGTTCGCCAGCAGTGATGCGAGGACAAGAAGCTCCCATGGTGTAAGGAATCCTCGCCGCCGTCACTTTCTTTCCAATGGTTTCGATCTGCGGCCAGAGAAGAGCAGTTAACTTTACGCCTTCGCCTTCTACGAGAAGGACGTGCGGTTTTTTTGTTTCTGCTCACCTGGAAGCCGATGCCCTGGAGTTGGGAGTGGAGGTGGTCCAGCACCCTGCGGCCGTCGAACACGAAGGCCGGCTTCAGCATCTTCTTGTAGATCTTCTCGTAGTCGAGTTCCTGTGAGGAGTTAGAGAAGCGTGAGCGCTAAATCCAAGCTATGAGGGGGAGAAAGGGAATTTCTGAGGTGGCTGAAGGCGGTTGTGACCTTAAACATGTCCCACTCAGTGCAGATGACCAACGCATGCGCACTCTGACAAGCCTCGTACGGGTCTGAGGTTATAGTCACCAGGTCAGACACTAGAAAATAAAAATGATCAGTGTTAGTGTATGAATTGTATCATTGATCACAGTGAAGAATCAGAAGGAAATCACCTAAAACCTTTCAGTTTATACACCCCCCCCCCCACCTAGTTTGTTTTAAACTTGTTTATAACCACCAGATTTATGAGCTCATATTCATACTAATAAACTAAGTTTAATCTAGGTTTAACTGCTCCAGCAGTGTCTTATCATATAAAAATAAACACCTCTTTAATTTGCAACTACATGATTTAGTTCATTGTTGATTTCTTTTCTGAGGGGCAGCGACATCGTTAGTAAAGTCAAGATGACATGAAATTGTCTTGTTTTTAGAGGGATATAAGACAACAATTGATTTTTTTTTGTTAAAACTCAATTTTTTTTTTCGGGGCACAGTGGCGTAGCTGGTAGTGCAGCTGCCTCACAGCTAGAAGGTCCTGGGTTCAATTCTCGCCAGGGACGCTGTTGGTGCCGAGGGCGTGTTAAGTTCCCCCATGACTTGGCGAAAAGGCCTTTTGTGTGGAGTTTGCATGTTCTCCCCGTGTTCCCTTGGGGTAGCAATGTGAGCTACCCTCACAAAAACATGCAGCAGTCCTGGGCTTTACACTGCCCCCTCTGGCCAGCCAGGGCGCCGGATGGGGTGGGGAGGATCTGGCTGGAAAAATGTGATCCTTCCGTGCACTATGTACGGCCGGAGAAGCCCCACCCTGACTGGTGAAAGGAAGCGGCCGTTTCACTTCTCAAGTAAGGAGGAGATTTGGTTTGCTCTTTCTTTATTTCTAGGCCCTCCCAGGGTTGGTAGAGCGATCAATACCCAGGACTGACTTGGGTAGGAACACTGGGTGAGAAAATGGGTGGGGGTGGGGGTGTAAAAAATTTTTTTTTCCAAATCAATTAGGGGGGGGGGGGGGAAAGGAAAAACTGCCCAAAAAGTCACGTGATTGCTCGACTCAAACAGCCCAGCTAGTCCATCGAGTGACCTCTATCCTGAAAAGTTATCTAAGGTAATCAGAATATTTACACACACATACACACTCTATTTTATTCGTTTTAAGAAAGTGAATGGAGCCATGCACCAGTGTTTTTAAGTTTGAAATGCTCCCAAACCAAGCTGTGCTTTCTTCATGTACACGTTTTATTTCTAGAGCAGCGTTGTGTTCCCATTCTAGAAGCAACTCTAGGAGAACCACGATGAGTTTTGTTCCCTGCTAGTAACTTCAGAACAGTAAAATTGAGCTTTTTTTTTTTCAAAAAACATAAGACGTGACAAAATTCTTAAAAAGTTATCGATAATCAATTGATAATACACATCCCTACTTTCAAGACACTTGTGCTAAATCATTTCCAGAATATTCATTTCAGACACATTCATTTTAAACTGAAACACATTCAGTGATTCAGCCAAATTTTTTACCTCAAATATTTTCCTCAGTATAAAGAGTTTCTTCAGAAGTTTGACTAAAGACTTTCAGTGTTCAAATGTTTTTCAGAAAAGTACCAGCTCGAGTCTTAAAGCTGCTCCTGTGTGAAACACAGACACACCTACCTCTCTCTGGGTTGTCCCCTGAGATGTTGGGCTGCGAGAGGTCATGAATTATTTGCTCCTTAAGAACTTTGGGGTCATAGATGAACAGCTTGGCTCCTTCATCCAGTAAATACTTAGAGATGTAGATACTGGACGACTCCCTGGAGTTGCGAAACAACAACGAACACAAACATTAAAGCTGGGTCATAGTTCACAGACAAATCCTTTGGCAAGTTTACAAGTAGAGTAAAAGATAACCGATGACCGTGCAGTTTTTACACAAACGTCTAGTAGAAATGCCGTTGTGGATTATTATTTAACCAAGATAGCTAAAAGGTCAATCTTCAAAAGCTTTCCAGAATTGAAACAAAAAAAAAAAAAATAGAAGACCAAAAAAACAAGGGGACTAACCTAGTGTCACCTGTGTCTTTTTTGAAAGCAAAGCCCAGCAGAGCAATCTTCTTTCCAGTGACAGTGTTGAAGAGACAGTCGATGATCCTGGAGGCAAAGCGTCGTCTTTGGTACTCGTTCATGTCTATAACCTGAGCAAAATCACAAATGAGTATAAGAAGAGAAATAAAGCCTCCTGCGAGGCTGCGACGTGCTTTACTGTGCCGTTCTCACCTGCTGCCAGTAGGACGCCACCTCAGGAAGGTTGAGGGCCTCGCACAGATACACCAGATTGAGGACATCTTTCTGGAAACAGCTCCCGCCGAAACCTGCCCGGGGTTACACACGTCAAGTCTGTACTCAACTGATGTTACATTTACAACATATCTCATTTAAAAACTTTAATTATCCCAAAGGAGACTCTCAGTCATCCAGGTCAAGGTGACTCAAGGCATGAAACAAGACAACTGGGGGTCAAATCATTCCTCCGGTTGCCTCGTTTCAAGCCTTTGACAGTTATTTTTAGCTTTGTAATTGTAAGAATCGATATTTCTCTCTTCCCCTTTGAGTGCAGCGTATGCTGCCAGATGCCACGCATCCTACACAGACTTTGTTGGTCGACTCCTTACCCACGCTGGCCTTGAGGAACTTGCTGCCGATTCTCTGGTCCATGCCGATGGCCTTGGCTACCTCCTCCACGTCGGCGCCAGTGGCCTCACACAGAGCGCTGATGCTGTTGATGCTGCTGATTCTCTGTGCCAGGAATGCATTGGCAGCCTGGACATTACACACACACACACAAACACACTTTATTATGCAGATTATGCAGTGACAAAATACAAAAAAAAGGTGAGAAAACAACGTGTCAATAGTAAAGAAACCAAACTACAAGTACGCTTTTACTTCAACTTGATTAATAAATAAACTACTGGTGCAAATTTCTCGAGAGTGAGTCTAATAGTTTTCATTTTCCATTAACAGAGCTGTCACAGATTAGGGCAAAAGATATTTCATTGACAAATACTCGTTTAGGTCATTTTCAAATGTCTGATATGCTGTCATTTATGTATGTGGACCTAAAGAGTTTTTTCTTTACTGATATGTCAGAAAATGTTAAAGAGTCGGAGTGTGTTTGACCACAGGCTTTACAAAAGGGTGACAGTCATAATTAATTGTTAATTATTGTTAAATAATTTGCAAAATCCAGAAAATAACAGATTCATTACCCATCCAAACAATTAATAAGTAATAATATGACTGTAAATAGTAAATTTATCATCTTTGTGTTTCTGATAGCCGGCCTTCTAAAACAATCAACTTCCTCAAACCTATGGTGGTTTCTCAGTTTCAAAGAAAATAAACCCTTATTAAGTTATTAATGATCAATTATTAGATACTGTTTAGGGGAAATTCACTGGAAATAGAGGTATGAGAGTGAACAGCGTTGCTCACCAGCTTGGAGAGTTCGGACGACCACGTGTTGGTGGTGATGATTCGCGCTTTGGGGACCCAGTTTTCATACACGGCACAAAGTGCCCTGATGGCTCTTTGTCCTTCCTCTGTCTCATCCCCACCGATCAGGACACGGTCCGGCTCCTTCAGGTCTCGGACCGCGGTTCCTTCTGCAAGGAACTCTGGGTTGGACAGCACCTGGAGCAGCGGCACATTTTTAGACACGAGATATATCTTGAGAGTTCAGTAAAAGTATAAAAACACCCACCTGGAGATTGAGGCTGGGTTTGGTGTTGGCGTCGAATATCCGTCTGATGCTCTCGGCGGCGCGCACAGGGACCGTGCTTTTCTCCGTGACAATCTTATAGCCATCAGACACCTCGACGATCCGCCGAGCACAGGCTTCGATGAACTTCAGGTCAGCAGCACGACCCTTCCCCATGCCGTAGGTCTTGGTCGGGGTGTTGACCTTCGGAAGAGGTTCAGTTATAGGCAGTACTCAAGTTGTAAAAAAAAAAAAAAAAAAAAATCAGGGGGGATGGTGGATTTTATCATATGGGGACAGATAATTTGTGCTGATTACAAATAATACAATATATTACAAATAATAGCACTGACCAAAACACCTGCAGAAATACTGCAGGAATGACATAGCAGCAGTTAAATGCAGCCTTCTGTAAGCTTTAAATATCCACTGGGCTTACATCAAATACATCAAAACACAACAATAAAAAACAGTTTTCTGAACTTATCAATATGACTCTGTCCTTCACAGGATAAGTAAAATGGATCACTGCAAAAACTCAAAATCTTAACAAGAATATTTGTCTTATTTATATTTAAAATGTCTCATTTTAGTAAAAAAATCTCATTACACTTAAAACAAGACCAATCATTGGAAAAAACAACAATTTTAACCTGTTCCAAGTAGATTTTCACTTAAAATAAGTAGAAAAATCTGCCAGTGGAACAAGATTTTTTTGCTTGTAATGAGAACATACATCTTGTCCCACTGGCTGGATTTTTTCTACTTATTTCAAGTTAAATTTTACTTGAAACAGGTGAAAATTGTCAAATAAGTTATTTTTCTGGTGTTATTTTTCTGGTGATGACTCTAAATGTTGAAATAGCAGTAAAACCACATTCATTGATGAAATGACATAAGGGATGGAAAGGGGGGATGGCAGTTTTACAGGGGGGATGATTTTGACCGTTTTTATTTCAGGGGGGATGCCATCCCCCCTCATCCCCCTCAACTCGAGTACTGGTTATAGGGTGAAAAGGCAGAAACGTGGCTTTCTGAGCAACAGGAAACCATTGCATTACATCAGTGCAGTGCAAACTGGGAGACTCACAGAGATAAAGACGAGGTCAGCATCCCTGATGGCCGAGTCTACGTCTGTAGAAAAGAACAGATTTTTCCCTCTGCATGACTCAACCACCTCTTGCAGTCCCGGCTGAAATGAGAAGAAGTTGGAATAAGTGAATAAGTGAGAAAAAAACAAAAAAAAAAACATTCAACAACACCCAAGACATCTAAGAACAGATGACGCCAACCGACTTTAGTCATGATGATGCAATACCTTGTGGCTGGCTTGATGCAGTTTAGTTGCAAAACAGTCTGGGACTAATTTCTGTCTCATTTAACCCATGATGGAGTATTTTAGCACAAACAATGGCTGGAGCAGTTGCCTAGGAACATCCGCCCCCAGCACACGTCAAATGTGCCTCGTAATGCTGACAACCCTACTGAGACATTAGGCGTGGCCACTGAGTACTGAGGTCAGACGTTTGGATGCCAAACCAGCGCGAGTCTCATTAATGAACAGGCCGGCCTTGTATCTGGATGACAAAGTTCAGATGGTAAAGGTGAATCCACGGATTCTGATACGCTGTCAGAGTTCAACTTTGATCCAAAATCATACTTGATCATGTTTCACCTTTAGCTCTCTTTCTTTGTGTAATAATGCTGATATTGTACCTCATAAATGGGGAGCGTATCAGCGTTCCAGGCTTTGATGCGGGACTCGTTGACATCCACGACGGTCACAGTGATGTCTGGACACATCTGGGCGATGACGCTGCATGTTGGGCCCCCGACATACCCAGCTCCAATGCAACAGATCCTTTTTATCTGAAACATCTGTTGGAGACAAACGCATGAATACGTAAATGTCAAGCTTGATTACGGTAACCCTTGTGCTGTCTTTGGGTCAAAATGACCCAATTCTTCTATTCTTCTTTCCTCCTGCCATGCTCTCTCCTTCCTTCTCCCTTCCTCCTTTACTCCTTTTTCTTCCTACCTCCCTTTCGTCATTCATTCCTTTAGTACCTTCTTTGCTTTTCCTTCCTTCTTTTATCCATTCCTTCCTTCTTCCCTCCCTTCTTTTTTCCTTTTCTCCATTCCTTCCTCCCTCCCTTCATTTCTCCCTTCCTTCCATCTTTTCTCCCTTCTTTCCTTCCTTCCATCTTTTCTCCCTTCCTTACTCCCTTTCCCACTTCCGTCCATCTTTTATCCCTTCCTTACTCCCTTCCTTACTCCCTTCCTTACTCCCTTCCTTACTCCCTTCCTTACTCCCTTCCTTTCTCCTTTCTTCCTCCCTTCCATCTTTTTTCCTTTCCTTACTCCCTTTCCTACTTCCTTCCTTCTTTTCTCCTTTCTTCCTTCTTTCCTTCCTTCCATCTTTTATCCCTTCCCTACTTCCTTCCTTCTTTTCTCCTTTCATCCTTACTTCTTTCTTTCCTCCGTTTCATCTTTTCTCCTTTCCTTACTCCCTTTCCTACTTCCTTCCTTCTTTTCTCCTTTCTTCCTTCTTTCCTTCCTTCCATCTTTTATCCCTTCCTTACTCCCTTTCCTACTTCCTTCATTCCTTCTTTTTCCCCTCTTCCTTCATTCCTTCTTTTTTCCCCTCCACCCTCCCTTGACCCAAAGACAGCACAAGGGTTAAAAGTCCCCATCAGTTAGGGGGGAAGAGATGCTTCCTATGATCACTTCTAAGAAAATACAGATGTAAAAGTTTGACACACAAAAAAAGTATCATCTTTCTTTTTTTTAAAGAAGCAAGTAAAGTTATGGTCAAAGTCATGATTGACTGAAAATAAAGTGCATTTCTCATCATTTTAACACATAAACTTTAAAAATCTAAACCCCCACAGACAATTTGACAGCAAACAAACAATCAAAACATCTAAATATTAATCAAGTAATCCGGTTAAAGCCTTCTGACTTGCTCATCCTGGTGATGTGTTACCTGCAGTACCGTTACAGCCTGCTGGCAAATAAAGACTCTTTCATTTCTGCAGCCACGTCTGAAGGCTGATTTATGGTCCCGCGTTACACCAACGCAGAGCCCGCGCCGTAGGGTACGCGGCGACGCGCTCCGTACGTAGCGCGTCGCCGCGTACCCTATGGCGTAAGCTCTGCGTCGATTTAACGCGGAACCATAAATCAGGCTTGACAGAGAGGAAAATGAGCTCTTTATCCCCAAACCCTCAGCAGCCTGCAGCCAAATTCAAGCTACATCACCTCCTCTCTCCAAACAGTGGATGAATGGACTCTGTTGGCCGGCTAGAAAAACGCCAAATCACGTACACCGTTACCTCTGCCACCTCGACGGTCCGTCAACTTCAGGAATGAGCGGATTCTGCTGCTTTTTCTCCGTTAAATGAGTCCAAGCAGGTCCAAACAGCCGCTAGACGCAGAAGCGGGGTTACACTCACAACTTCCTGGAAAAAACCCTTACGGAACCAGCACCCAGGACGTGTCTCCCTCCGAGCTTGTGGGTCTGGTAAGTTTTGGGGGAAAAGCCGTCCTTAAAGGGACTCGGTTCCACTCAGTCTCCTTCAGCAGCAGCTGAAGCACGCTCGCTTCCGGGGGAGACCTTTCAAAATAAAGGTACGGAATTCATTCCGCATCAACAGAGGAACCGTGGTAGTTTTCTTTCCGTTCCTCTTTGTCTAAAAAGGTGTTTTTACATGTAGATATGGTCATACGTTCCGACAAACGCCACGCAATAAACGCAATATTTTAACCCTGACTTAAAAGAAAAGAGATTTGTTTCGCAAGTTGCATCAATATTTAGAATAGAATAGAACATAATAGAACATAATAGAATAGAATAGAATAGAATAGAATAGAATAGAATAGAATAGAATAGAATTAAAAATATTTTAATAGAATAAGATTGAATGGAATAGAATAGAATAGAAAATATTTGAATAGAATAGATTGGTATGGAATAGAATAGAATAGAATGGAATGCAATAGAATGGAATATAATAGAGTAGAATAAAATAGAAGATATTTGAACAGAATAGATTGGAATAGAATAGAATAGAATAGAAAATATTTGAATAGAATAGATTGGAATGGAATAGAATAGAATAGATTGGAATAGAATGGAATGCAATAGAATGGAATATAATAGAGTAGAATAAAATAGAAAAATGTGAATAGAATAAATTGGAATTGAATGGAATAGATTGGAATAGAATAGAATAGAATAGAATAGAATAGAATGGAAAATATTTGAATAGATTGAAATGGAATAGAATAGAATAAAAAATATTTGAATAGAATAGATTGGAATGGAATAGAATAGAATAGATTGGAATAGAATGGAATGCAATAGAATGCAATAGAATGGAATATAATAGAGTAGAATAAAATAGAAAAATTTGAATAGAATAAATTGGAATGGAATGGAATAGATTGGAATAGAATAGAATAGAATACAATGGAAAATATTTGAATAGATTGGAATGGAATGGAATAGAATGGAATAGAATGGAATGCAATAGAATGCAATAGAAGAATAGAATAGAATAGAGAATGGTGACTAATGACCTGCTCCTGGCTGCACACAAGGGGGATAGCTCGATTCTGGTCCTGCTAGATCTTAGTGCAGCCTTGGCTACAGTTGACCATTCTATCCTGTTACGGCATCTTGAAACGTGGGTTGTTTAAAAGGGTCTGCTTTTAACTTATTACACTCTTACCTGTCAAACAGAACTTTTAATGTGGTCCTTAATAACTCCTCATCTTCCGTCTCCCATTTCATCCATGGTGTTCCTCAAGGGTCAATTTTGGGGCCATTATTATTCTCCATTTATATGCTGCCCCTGGGTCAAGTCATCAAGAAACACAACATACAGTAGCCTACCAGTGTTATGCCGACAACACTCAGTTATATGTTCCATTAAGAGCCACCGATCAGAGCAGTCTCACCCAACTCACCGCCTGTCTTTCCGACATCAATTCCTGGACATCCCAAAATGTTCTCAAATTAAACAATGATAAAACAGAAATTATTTTATTTGCCACTCCCAAATCCTCCAGCCAGATATCTGCCAATCTCGGAACCCTATCACACTACATCAAACCAACTGCTTGGAATTTGGGTGTTTTATTTATCTCCGGTCTTTGTTTTAATGAACAAATTAAGAAAGTTGTCCAGTTGTGTTTTTACCAGCTGAAGTTGATTTCCAAAATCCAATCTTTTTTATCTCCTGATAATCTCCACAAAGTTGCCCATGCTTTTATTCTCTCTCGCTTGGATTATTGGCACGCCCTTTACACCGGTATTTCTCAATCATCACTCCACGGCCTTCAGTTGATACAAAATGCTGCTGCTCGTCTGATCACTGCCTCAAGAAAATTTGAACATATCACTCCAATTCTGTCGTCCCTTCACTGGCTTCCTGTTCAATATTGCATTGATTTAAACATTTTATTGCTGACTTTTAAGGCCCTAAATAACCAAGCCCCTAGTTATTTTAAAGAACTTTGAACCCCCTACCTGCCAGGGTGCTCCCTCAGAGATCAGCAAGTAGTGGCCTTCTGATCATTCCCAGGGCCCGACTTGTGACCAAAGGTGATGGAGCTTTTGCAGTCCGGGCCCCCAAACTTTGGAATTCTTTACCTGCTGAGATCAGGTCAGCTAAATCCCCCACTGCTTTTAAATCTTTACTAAAAACATTCCTTTTTAGAAAAGCTTTTATTGTGGTGTGAATATTGCTATTCATTTTAGACTTGGTTATTGCTGTCTTATGTTCTTATCCACTATGCACTGTATTTTTATCTTGATGTATTTTATTGTTCTTGTGAAGCACTTTGTAACTTTGTTAAGAACGGTGCTATATAAATAAAATGTATTATTATTATAAAATATTTGAATAGAATAGATTGGAATGGAATATAATAAATTGGAATAGAATGGAATAGAATAAAATAAAATAGAACAGAATAAAATGACCTTTATCCATCCCACAAGGGGAAACCTGCACTGTTTACAGTCTTCTTCTTGTCGAGTCTTCATGGTGGTAAGGTTGACAGCTAGATGACATCCATCCATTTTCCACACATTTTTGTGAGTAGGGGGCAGGTAGTAGTTGGCAGGTAAGGAGGGGGGTGATATCCTGGGGGCCAGTGCCACGAATGCACGTAGTTGGATTCGTAGTATATCCCCATTTCACCATTTCCACCTTTGTTCGTCCAACTTTGGTGTTGAGGACGTTGAGACACTTCTATCTAGTCCATGTTTCATCCTTGCCTTTTGGGAGGCCTTTCAGATGGCAGTATTTTGCATTTTGGCAGTATTACAGTTTACAGTAACAAAGGGCATAGCAGAAATAAAGAGTACTCACTAGAATAATAAGATCAAATAGAATAAAACAGAGAGGCAAGGTATAAAAGGAAAAAAAAGACAGACTGTACATTAAACTGTACACATTTGAACTATATTATGAATAGAGAAATAAAGTACACTGTAGGAATTATTTACACATTGTTTGACCCGTGTATTGCATTTGGGAATATTGCACATATAGTTCCAATTTCACAGTTGTACTTGGTACGTGTTTCAGTGTGTTTTGTGTGATCTACTCCTAGTAGGCCTGGTTGTAAAGTCTGTAACAGCAACAGGAAGGAAGGACCTGCGGTAGCGTCCCTTCACACACTTGGGGTGGTGCAATCTGTTACTGAAGGAGTTACACGGTGTCAAAGGGTCATGCATGGGGTGAGAGTCCCTTTCCAGGAGGGACGTTATCTTATCTAACATCCTCTTGTCTCCCACAATCTGCGCCATTTATTTGCATAAACCTCTGAAATTCAAATTATAAAGCAAAAATACTTTATTAATGCCCTAAGGGTAGGTCATAGTTGAAATAGTCACGATTTCAGTCTCGTCAGTCTCATTGTATAGGGTTAGTGCTATGGATAGTTTTTTAGTCTCTTTAAGTCACTGGCTCTGATGCTGCACCCCCAACAGATAACTGTAGACGTGATTGAACTCTCCACAACAGACTTATAAAAGATGTTGGCTACATCTTGGACCTAAGCTTCGTTAAGCAGTAAAGTCTGCCCTGACTTCTTCAAAAAGTATATTCAGCAGTGTTGTGTATTTCTGGATGACGACTTGCTAATCAAGAAGCCTGAGTTATGATGATAATAAAACTTTATTAATCATAGCCCTTTCCTCAACATTTGGTTTTATCTTGCTCTTTTATTTCCTTTTTATGCTCTTAATCCCTATTTGTTTTATTCTTCTTTTATCCTGCTCCGCTTTTTATTGTTAAGCTCTTTGTGATTTTTATCTGTGCTATAGAAAAAAAGTTGATTGATTGACAATGTTACAAAGTGTTTTAGTTTTAGTGAAATATATGGATGATACAAATTAGATGATACAAAGCAATACTATAGAGCTGAATTCCCTTCGTTAAAAGGTGTTATCTAGGTATGTAACAGATAAGCCTCCCAAAACAGTCAACCTCATGGTAATAAGACCTGGTCCAAGAGTCCCTTTATAGAAGTTTATGAGATCTGCTTTTTAAAGTACTCCTCCCTTAGCGTTTTTTTTTTCTTCTTCAAAAATCTGGTAAATAATATCACTTCAAATCATGGATTATACAATTTCTTCAGATCAAAAAGATTTTTGTCCTTCATATACGGGAGATCTTTCCTTCCCATACACATAACTATGTTTTGTTGAGGAAATTTGGATAATTGGATAGTTGATGCAACACCTAATTTCTCTTTGGGGATTAATAAAGTTTTGTAGAATGGAATTTAAAAATATGAAAAAATTATATGACATAGCACTGGAGCTCTACTGGCAACGTCTTCACAAGGACTGATTGCATGGGCCTGAACTGGATACCTTCAAACTTTCAAACATCTTTTAAAAAGAAGAAAAAAAACAAAACATCATGGAGCTGGACCATAAAGCATGAAGGATCATTAGAGGATAATTGCACTGGAGTACACATGCCATAAACAAATACCTTATTATGTTCCACTGTGTTTAAGTTGTAAATACCAAAGTCCTGTCTTTGTAGAAACCTGTTTGAAGTAACGTGTTTTACCCGTAGGCCAAAAATAACGTTTTTTGGGGAACACACAAAAACAACATTTATACAGCAGTAGTATCTTTACTGATTGTGATAGTTATGCAAAAAAAAAACATAGAAAATATATAAAACTGGGCTATTAACTTTTTTCTTTTGCAAATAGAATAAAAATAAGAAATAAAATATTAAATAGTGAGAACTCTTATCTTATCGGGTACACTAGCTGGGTACAATAAAAAGCTCATGGTGGTCACTGCTTTTATTTAAAAGTCTTCTGACTTTTCAGATCAATTGTTTGTTTGGAAAAGTTCAGGCACTAAGAAGATTGTTAGAAAGACGGTAAAAACAGCCAGTAAACGGTTGGGATCTACATTACCAAGTCTGGAAAGTAGTTATAGGGATTGGGTTATGAACGAAGCAAACACTATTATGAGAGAAGAGAGGCATCAACATGTGTCTGTTTTTTTTTTTAAACTGCTGTAATCTGCATGGTGCCCTTGACCCCTTCTGTTTTTATAAGAACAGGTACAAACTATGTTTTAAAGTGATGAAACTCTTAAATATAGACTTTATAAAAATAATAGCTGGTCTGGCCAAAATGTTCCTTTTAATGTGTAATGCAAGTGCATGTGTATATTGTTTATTATTCATATTATGTTGGAGTGTGGAAATGCCAAGTCGCCTGCTGCAAACAAATTTCCCTCCATACAAAGAAATAATATTGTATCAATCTCAAACGTAAAATAGCACTACCAAATTTTCTAGTGGTGCTTTGTTACATTTCAAAAGTCATTTTCGAAACGGTATGGTTTTACTGGGAGGGCTCCACGGCGGAGGTGGACTGTCACTGAGTATTTCTTGTATACGTCTTTCGTCTCTTCGTCTCTTCTGTTCTAGATCTTTTCTTCTCTGTTGAAAAAAGAAAATATTACTGAATAAGGGTGTATTTTATGACAACATTTTTATTGTACATTCATGAAATAAAAGCTGTAGTCAAACAATGTATCTCTGGTATGGCGTAAAGTGGAAATAATGAGAGGTATAAAACTGAATCACTCAAGTAAAGTGATTCATAGTTTACTTCCATGGGAAATAATGTACTTCACTATACTTCCATAGAAATAACTTCATTATGAATGAAATAGGAATTCAGATTAGTGACTGATTGTGATTTCCCAATGAGAGAAACTTTATGTCAACAGTACATGACCTCTGATGCTGTTCACTTGTACTCACCAGCCAGTTTTCATACATCTCTAAGGCCATTTTATCTCTTTCCTCTTTCAGGTATTGCTCCTCTTCTTCTTGATTTTTTAATTCTTTGCGTTCCATTGAAAGTTTTTCATGAACAACGTCTTTCTTCTTTTCGCACCTTAATCAGGTCAAAAGAGAAATTACGATAAAAAAAAAACAAAAAAAACAACAGCCTGAGAAGAGAAATACCTCCTGTTGTTGGAGAACCAGGTGGTTAAAACACAAACATCCAGCTGTGACTGCCATCTAGAGGACAATTATTGTCACATCCAAACAGATTCTTGTTGGATGCACCAGCACTAGCCGGGGCCTTTTGCCATTAGTGTCTCAGTTAGTTAACTATAGATTAACCTCTGGATTTTCAGTTTCACAAAACTAGAAACTAACTTCCTGTGGTGCAAATTTGATAACCAGTGTAGTGATGGGTCAGATGCAGTACAAGCTCATAGATTGTAGTCTATTGTGAGTACTGTACCATTTTTTAAATGATCTACACTCACCAGTTAGAAAAAGCAGATTTGCTTTCTCTTGTCTTCTCTTCCAGTTTATCTTGTTTTTGTAGCTTCCGTTCATTTTCAGCCTCTTCCCGTTTTCTGTATCTCTCTTTGAGCAGATCATCATGCTCACGCTTCCACCTCTCAAAAACCTTAAATTATAATCAAAATGCGGATGAATGTCTAATTTACAAGCAAACGTGCTTACTATAGTGTCCACACCAAATGAGCACTTTACCTGTTTAGCAGTCTGTTTTTTTTCTTCTTTTTCTTCAGTCGCTCTTTGCTCTTTTATGACCATATCTTTCCTTTCTTTGGCTCTTGCTTTGAAGTATTCTGCTTTCTTTTCTTTCCAAGCTTCATATGATGCAATGGCATCTTCCTTTTTAGCCTCTTTATCCTGTTGGTTGACATAAAGATGGACAGCAGTATTGGTATATGTTAATTTGCAACGTGCACACTGTAATACCACTTCAACTAAACAGTAATGATCAAAATAAGCCAAAAGCTGATTTTATTCTTTACAGATAGTGGTGTGTGATTTACCTTTATTTCTTTCTCCTTTCGAAGCTCCTCCCTTTTCTTTAGCTGTATGTTCTCCCTTGACTTTTCTTTTTTCTTTTGTAGCCATTCCTGTTAAGAGCAAGAAGAGTCTTTTTCATAGCCAATTCAGTTCAACTTAATTCAGATACATTCAGTAATACTTTAAATATTCCATGACAGAAAAATGAATGGTGTAATTCGAAGAAAAGACAATTCTCTTAAAACAATTCCTTCAGCACTGAATGAGATTCTAAAAAAAGACAACTTTTTAAAACCAGAATTAACTTTCAGAGCTAAATTCTCTTTATCCAATATCTTAAAAGAAATATATTCAAGTGGAAATATGCTAGTCTGGGAACCTGTCTCTGGGGTGTAGTCCCCATGTGACCCCATGTGTCAAAAGTTCTCTTTTTTGTGCAAATCATATCATATGTTCTGTTGTTGGCCAGAAGACAGTTTATACCCTGCCCACAATTGAGGAAGTGAAGACTCAAGCCATTTCTTTTATTGCAATACCAGTGTGCCCGAGTTATACATAATGTGGTGAACAACAGCATATGTATATTTTTAAAGGAGCTTGAGGCCGGATTGTGGCAAGATTTATGAAAAAAATCTGTATACATTTTAAGTTTTCTAGTAATAATGTCAGATGAAGCGTTCCAAACCCAAAAGAATGAGCCCTCTAGTGTATCTCTCCTTTGCCTTGAACAGGCTGTGTGCTGCAAAATGTGCTGCAATTCGGTCCCGAATTTCCCGCGCTGGGCTGCGGATGTGACGTCACATGACGCTGCATGTGCGTTCTCCCCGTTCTCCCCGTTCTCCCGTGCCGGCTTCACTGTTGGCTGCAGTACCCCCAACGGCCGTCGTGGTGAAGGGTGGCGCTAGAGAGTCTCATTTCTTAAAAGGAGCCTCATGCTCCTCTAATATTGTGCAACTCCCAAAAACGCCAAAAGCAGGGAAAGTCTTCAAGTTATTTGCATTATATCTGAAACTGGATTATTACAAGCCTGCTAGGATTCATTTTTGTAATATGCGTGGTATACTGAGTTGAAAAATCAAAAAAGCCTTCTAGAAACTTTTAACATGGAAGATAATCTGTTAAAAAAATATATACTGCACTCCCCTCTAAAGACAGTCTTTAAAAGCAATCTAGACTAAATCTGCTTACAGTTGCAAAAACTATGCAAGTAACGTAATTGTACAGGTATATGATGTCATGTTTTTTTTTTTTTTTTTTTTTACCTTGTCTGCACACATATTAATGGTTGATACCATGCCGGTAGAAACCTCAGGCGTACATATGTGCATTATTACTATATTTAGTATACATACATATATATATATATGCATACATACGCATACACATACATAAATATACACATACAAACCATACAAATATGATGTCATGTTGAGTGCAGGCAGAGCCACACAGAATAACACTATCCAGACCTATAACTACAGCCGATTGGATGCTTGTGACGCTGGAAAATATCATGTACTTACCTGGTAAACAGCTGCTCTAACAGAATCTCCAACTTGTGGCTCAGAGTCTTGTAGGGAGACTTTACGATCCAGAACTTTGAGAGACCCCAAATACTTCGATTCCACTTTTCTGGAGCACACACTCTGAGATCTCTCTATGGTTTTGGAGTGAGGACTTGATGTCCTAATACCAATAAAACAAACTGAGTGTCAGTTATCTTTTAGTTTCATACATATAACTTCATTAATACAACTTGCATACCAACCTGGTATCAAATGATTTTTCAGGAGAATGAGAGAGCTGATCTTTTTGATTTCCTGAGCATTCCTAAGAGAACAAGTAATTATCATGTAATTAATTAAAAAAAAGAAGACATCTGACAATGAACGATCACGCTCATGCCAGATAATATACAATAAGTCTTACATTAAATTCTTCAAATGATGAAGAGTATTTTCCTTCTGGATCCTTGCTGTCATCTGGAATAAACCCATCTAAAACCGGGAAATATATCAAAAACATCAAAAAGGTTATTTATTTACAATAATACTTTAACTGTGCTAAAAAATTCGTCATTTACCTTTGGAACCAGAATCAGACGTATGCTTGTTTGGAGGTTGTGACTCTTCACTCTTATTTGAAGAGGACTTGGGGAGGCTAGATGATGCTGCGTGATCTCCATCTGTCCACTATGAGACAACACAACAAACTGATTAAATTCTAAATTATAGAATAACTAAGCAATCCGACTGTGACTCCTTACCACAATGTTGCTGGATGTATCAGTAGAGAGTGGGATTGATGCAGAAGATGTCTGCTGCCTGCTGAGATCCTGAGATGCAGTTTCTTCAGATGGTTTCTCTGGAGGGTGAAACTTCAATCCAAATGTCCTTTGCCGAGGTTTAGGTTTAGGTGGGTCTCTTTCTGTAACATTATCTTAATAACACAAAAAAGCAAGAATAAATGTTTACAATTTGAGCAACCATTTCTTTCTTTTTTTTAGGCAATATATTGAACCAAACTAAGCAGACGAGCTAAAATAGTGTTGTTCTTGTGAGATGTGGATAAGTGAGGAGTCTGGAAGCTTTTACCAATCACAGAGTTCCTCGTCTTCTCTGCTGGACCTGGAGTGTCCGCTACACTGCCGTCAGACGGTAGGGGCAAAGGTAGAGTATCATCTGATGTTTGAAACGACAGACTAGAGTTTCCTCTTGTGACCTGAGAATTGCCAGACTCCAAATCACTATTTTTAAACTGTGTGTTCTCTTCACTGACATTTGTTGGGTGCTGCGATGAAAAGGAGCCATTATAACTGTCAAATCCATCAACAGGGGACTCTGGTGGCTTGTCCTCATGTGGTTCTGATCCAGCTGTGTCATCTGATTGCGAGCTGTTTCTTTGGGTTTTCAGGAAGGAAACTTTCTTCGTCCTACTATGTCTGTCTTCATCGTCAGAAAGGTCAAAGGCGCTACATTTTGCTTTACTCTTTGCAACATTGAATCCATCAGTCTTCTTTTTTCTTGATTTGATTAGTTGGTTCAGAAAATCTGAAACAAAAAAAAACAACAACAAAAAAACATAATCTTAAATCCCATGCCATGGACTTCATGAACAAAAACATTATTTCTAGAGGTTTCATACACTGAAATCTTACCATCTTCATCATCATCGAGGTCTTCATAGTTGAACTGCTTTGTTTTTGTCTTGCTGGCTCTGGAGGATACAGCAGCCTGAAGTTCATCCTACAGAGACATAATCTCAATTTAATAGTTTAAGTGGGATGTTGGTTTCATTTAGTCCCGGCATTTTCATTTAGTAAGAAATCCAGAGCAGAATTTAGTGGTAACATAATTCTTAGTTGTTTTTTTTTTAATTTAAAGATTTTTTTGGCTCTTATGGCCCTTTATTCAAGTTGCAGACAGGAAGGGGGTAGAGAGAGAGAATGTGGATGACATGCAGCAAAGATTCAAACCTGCAACCGCTGCAGGACGACTGTAGCCTCAGTATATGAGCCGCTTGCTTAACCCACTGTGCCACAGAGCGGCTCATAATTCTTAGTTTTATTGGATCTCAGTGCTCCTTATGATACAGTTGACCACAATATATTACTCAAAACGACTGGAGAACTGGGTGGGTCTTTCTGAAACCTTACTAAACTGGTTCCAAACATACTTGGACAACAGTAAGTAAACAAGACAAAACAGAGGTAATTGTCTTTGGAGTCAAAGAAAAAACAATTAAAGGTCAGCTTCAATCTATACACTTAAAAACCACCAATCAGGCTAGAAATCTGGGTGTAGTGATTGTCTCAGACCCAAATTTGGAAAAAACACATGAAGGCATTGATTTTGGTGTACAAGATACATTACACCTCCAAAATACCCTTGTACTTGTCTAAATACTTTCAAAATGTAAAAGATGTTCACCACCATAACACTAGAGGCAGCTCCACAAATCACTTTCAGCCCAGGGTTAACTCCAAGAAAGGTTCAAATTCGTTTGCATCCTATACTACCAACATGTGGAATTCCTTACCGACAGCCATAAAAGAGCAAATCCCTAATCTCCTTCAAATCTGCCCTAAAAAGCCACCTACAGGAGGCTGCTACTCGTAACTGGGAATAATCAAAGCCTCTACTGCACATCCCGCTGTTCCTTCTGATTATTGCTTCTTGTTTTTGTTTTTTGTTTTGTTTTCTGCTTTTGTTTTGTATTACCTAGCTTATTCTATTTGTCTCATCACCTTTTTAGTCTCTCTCTGTGCAAAATAACAGTAATTCCCCCCTTTTCTTTTTTTTTTTTTACAATCTTCCCTACAAAGTACTGCTTCTTACCTGTATGTCATTCAATGTTATATGAGTTAAAAAAAGGTGTCCAATGTAAACAAGTGTAATGCTTTCTTGGAATAATGCCTTTTAGTTGACTTTGTATCAGCGAATCTGTACTGTCATGAAACTGTACCTGATCCTATGCAATTCTTCTAATAAATTCTTCAATCAATCAATCAATCAATCAGGCAATGATTTCAGCCCATCACCATAAGTAAATATAAAAGGATTTAAAAACAAAGACAACTAATGTTTCAGCAGGACTTAGAAAAACTATGCATCAACTTTGCATGCATCTTTAGCAGACTTGATTATTGTAACAGAATCTTTACAGGCTAAAAATATCATTATTATTATAAATCAGACAACTGCAGCTCATTCAGAAACCTGCTGCTCAAGTCCTCACTAAGAGCACATGCAGTTAATTTCCCACCTGAAATGTCGTTCTTTTAGACGTTTTGGGGCTTTTCGTGTAAGCTAATGTCCCAAACTCCTGATCCTTCATCACGTCAACATTAGCATGCTCGCTACCGTTCGATAAAGCCAGTAAGCTTATTAGTTATTATAGCTAATGTAACATTATTGTAACATTTTCAAGAACTTGCGGTTCAACAACTATATGTATATTTATATATATATATATAAAATAGAAATGTTATCTGACCAGAAACCAGACTAACGGTATGAGCTAACTGTACTGGGAGCTAACGGAGTTGTTGTCGGTAACCCAGGGAAACGAGCCTTGTGCATGCGCACAAATGACCCGGAACCGGCACCATGGCAACCGTTATTATTATAGATCCATGATGGCAACCGATGGCAACGCTCAAACCTGCAGAAGTTGCACTTTGATAAAACATTTTAAAATAAAATACTTTACAGATCCAAAAGTAATCACACAAAAAAAAGCAAAAAAAAAAAAAAAAATGCGTTGTTATTACTACTCAGGGATGAAGTAATGGTAGCGCGAGGTGGTAATTAATTACATATAGGTATTTTAATTTTTAGCCTGTGCTGACTAATTTCTTCAATAGCCGATTGTTTACTTTATGAAAGTCATGAAACAATCTCAAAATCAAACTAAAACCATAATATTTGCTTTGGTAAACCATCAGTCCAAATTTGGAAATTATTTTTTTTCCATTTTAAAACCCCTAAAAAAATAATATTAATAGTATTCACACGAGAAGCTCAACTTCAATTTACAATTACATTTAAAAGAATGCATCTTCCAGTAAGTGCAGAGTAGAAAGTAAAAAAATACTTCGAAAAGGCAAATTAAGCAGACACCTCAAAATGTAATTTTAGTACTTTGAATTTAGCTACATTGCACAACTGCCTACAGTTTAAATTTGAATTGCATTTACAGAAGAAATTTCAAAATACTGAGCAGGAAGTGTTGCAAGTACTGGGAAACCGTTCTGCAGCATGCGTGGACATTATTTAATTAGACAGTAAATATACAAGTACACAGGAAAACACAACCAAGAAGTTAAGACGGAAGTCTTTATTTTTTGTTTTGTTGTAGGAAAAGTGCATAGTTAAAGCCCTTTTACTCTCAGTAACAGTGTAATTTGAGGTCTCCTGATGTAACAATCGTCAACTTATTTATCTCGGTGATGTATTCTGGCTACTTTCTTCATCTTACAAAATAGCTCATGGTCATTCTACTGATATGGATTTAAAAGAGTAGCCATGTATCACAAACCAAAGGTGTTTCAACTGAAGATGATTCAATCTTACAGCTAATCCACACATTTTCTGGTGTAACATATCTTGGAGGTAACCAAAGGTCAAGATACATTTTGATGGCAAAACACAACTTAAATGTTCACAAATACAGTCAGACTCTGGAAAAAGAACCTCCCAACTGCAGGATGCTGTGAGATTATCCTGCTGTGAGCACTCAGTTGAATGAAATTGTGTGGTTCAGGAAAAAAAAAAAAAAAAAAAAGCTGCAGCATCACTGAATAATCTTATTAAAATACATATGAACAAAAAAAAAACCTGAAACCCTACTGCACACCGTTACCATCTGTTCCCCTTTCAAATTAACACAAAAATAAACTTTTACTGCAAAACACCTACTTGCAAAATAGTGCTCTAAATTTCAAAAATGATAAATTCACATTGGCACTGTTGAAACATTTTCATTCATCTTTCTTTTATCAATGTGACATGTTATGATACAGAAACTATAGCAAAAACTCTGGATTGCATTATGTGAACAAAATCAATATGTGCTGATTTTATTTATATATATCACTTCTTTCTCAGTTGAATAAAATTGTGTGGTTCAGAAAAAAATATTTGGCTGTTATTAAATCAGTTTCTCTCTCTTCAGTCACATTACTCAAGAGAAAACATTTAGTCTAAAACTGACTTTATTACTGGATAATATATTGTCTTACTTGTGATTAATTTCATACATTAACCATTTTGTTAACATTTTCTCCCTCAACTCATGACTCGTTGCAAATGCAATCAGTTGTGCACACGCATTACCAGCTGACATTTAAACTAACAGACAATTCTTAAAAATTAAGGTAAACAATATAATAAGACCTAATTATTTGCTGGTTCAGGTAAAGAAAGTGATCCGGGGCCTGACTGAAAACATAAAAGACTATTTAATGACTTAGTGTAAATAAAATCCTAATACAGAATGTTACCTACTCCTATTAATGTAATGCCTTTCTTCCTGCTGGTTTGACTAAAACGTTAACACCTCATGTGATTAGAAAACCATTACTGGCACTGGTTACAGTTGTAATATAGAGTTGAAAGGGTGGAATGTTTGAGAAAAACTCACGACCCCACCACCGTTTCAGCAAGCACTGGAACAACGCCCAACTACCCAAGAAGGAATTCTTAGTGACCCCTCCCATCTGCCTTGATCATGTGATGCATTCCTTCATTTTGACCTCATGTCTTGAGTGCTTACAGAACAGTCAGCACAAGAGCTGGGCTCAGGGACCAACTCCAAAACACACACCTCCCAGTTTAAGACTTGTTGGAATAACTGAGTAAGCCCAACTGATAGATCAATGCACCCGTTTTATCTAAGAATAATGCAAACATGCTCAGCTTTCAAAGTTTTTTAAGTCAAATTTGACAGAAATAAGAAAAAATATGAAGTGGATGTAGAGTAACTGTAGATAATGTTGATGTGCAAGAATAAGGAACTCATACAGCCCTATCACACTAATAAAATATATCTGCTCTGTTGTCATTGGTCCATTATCAGTTGGGCTGAAATAATAACAATGAAAAAGACAGATTTATGAAAATTATAAAGAGGAAAAAAAAGAAAATGATATTTGAGAGAAGGCTGACAGGGAGATGATGTTGCTGTCCTGTTCACAGCTACTCTGCTGCTCCAATCAGAGCAGTTGGATGATTTCTGGTTGTCTGGATGCGCCGTTAGTTAGCAGACGGTGCTGGGGGATCCCTTCCACGACTCTGCAATAAAAATAATAATAATTAAAAAAAAAACCTTACATTTTTTTTTTTTTTTTAAAAAGGTTCAACACTGCTCAGTATGACCATTCTGGTACAATTAGAGCCGTATTCCAATACAGGTTTTCTTTTTCGATATTTGGGTTTTAAGCGAATTTATTGGTAACATAATTCTTAGTTGTTTTTTTTTTGTTTTTTTTTTTATTTAAAGATTTTTTGTGGCTCTAATGGCCCTTTATTCAAGTTGCAGACAGGAAGGGGGTAGAGAGAGAGAATGTGGATGACATGCAGCAAAGATTCAAACCTGCAACCGCTGCAGGGCGACTGTAGCCTCAGTATATGAGCCGCTTGCTTAACCCACTGTGCCACAGAGCGGCTCATATTATGATACAGTTGACCACAATATATTACTCAAAACGACTGGAGAACTGGGTGGGTCTTTCTGAAACCTTACTAAACTGGTTCCAAACATACTTGGACAACAGTAAGTAAACAAGACAAAACAGAGGTAATTGTCTTTGGAGTCAAAGAAAAAACAATTAAAAAGGTCAGCTTCAATCTATACACTTAAAAACCACCAATCAGGCTAGAAATCTGGGTGTAGTGATTGTCTCAGACCCAAATTTGGAAAAAACAACTAATGTTTCAGCAGGACTTGGAAAAACTATGCATCAACTATGCATGCATCTTTAGCAGACTTGATTATTGTAACAGAATTTTTACAGGTCTACCTAAAAATATCATCATTATTATTATTATTATTATTATTATTATTATTAATCAGACAACTGCAGCTCATTCAGAACTCTGCTGCTCAAGTCCTCACTAAGACCAAAAAAGTGGACCACATCAATCCAGCTCTGAGGTCTTTACACTGGCTGCCTGTCCGTCAGAGGACAGACTTCAAAGTTCTGATGTTGGTCTATAAAGCTCTGAATGGTTGAGAGCCAAAATACATCAGTGACCTCCTGAGTTTCATAAACCTTAAAACTCCCATATTTTAACTACTGTATCCATTTGTTTTAAATCATGTTTTTTTTATTTTCTGCAATGTGATGATGTTTTAATGTCTCTGTAAATCATCTTGTTGTTGAATTGTGCTATATAAATAAACTTGCCTTGCCTAATGGAACGTGACTAATTACAGTTCTTCCAGTCATCAAAACGGTGTTATTCATCAATCAGATCACTGTTTATCTCTGGTAAATTTATGAGGGGAAAAAAAAGAAAAAAGGATACAAAAACACTTCTGTAAACTTTCTTTTTAAAAGAGTACATTGTGTTGCTTCACATTATCATTGAATTCAGCATTAACATTTTCCTACCAAACAGTACTTGGTAGGTACATACTATGTTTGTTGCATGTAAAATTATGCAATTCTAATATATTGGTCTTTTTAAAAATAAATAAAAATAGTTTAGTTTCATATCAACATTCTAAAATAAAATGTTGTTTCTATTTTCCATTTAAGAAAAGACCATGGCTGCGTCCGAAATTGCATACTTCTACCCCAATGAGTATGCAAAAAGAGTATGTGAGATTTTTTAGTGCGTCCGAAACATTAGTATGTACTCAATAGTATGCTCTATCCATACTCATTCCGGAGAAATTTATTAGTGGGGATTGATGGACACTAGCTAAGCAGAAACTTCCCACAATGCAATGCAGCGGTGTTTGGTTGCTAAGTGATACGTATATGTCATAAGTATACTATTAAGTATAATAATATTATTATATAATATTCGTATATAATAATATTATATAATGTCATCTTGTTTGGGCCAGGATAAACGGAAAAGAGCGGAGCGGTGCTGCTACTGTGACAGGAGTTGTTACCATAGTAACAACTCCCCCTCCCAATGGCAGGAAGTGCCGTGTGGCTCTGAATAGTACATCCGAATGAATGCACACTACTGATATTTACTCAAAAGTGTGCCGAACTTAAGTATACTTTTTGAGTATATACTGTTTAGTATGGCATTTCGGATGCACCGCATCTCTACAAATACTGACTTCACAACTTTCCCACAATCCCATACTTTAAAAATGTGTTTTTTTTTTCTTTTTTTGTGGATTGCCGAATTGCAAAGAGTAGAAGCTGCAGTAGCACTGCATTCGTTGTCCAATTTGAAATACTTTTGCCCAAGGTTGCCAACTCCTCAGCCATTGTACTGGCTTAACAATTTGTATACAATTATAATAGATGCTGTAGGACAGAGGAATAAAGTCATGGGAGAGATAAAAGGGAAGTGAATAAAAGACACTAAATACATCCAAACTAAAAATGAACCTTTTTTTTTTTTTTTAATATATATAAACACTTCATAAACACGTCAAAAATCCAACCCTCCTCCTTTGACTAAGGAGCCATATATCACTTCATACGGTGCCATGTGTACGAAAGTAAAAGCCAAGGCTAACGTTTTACATGTCAACATCTCTTTGATAAGCAAAATGAGTATGATGGGTACTGACATTATGTGGTCCAGTGGGTTTGCTTGCAGGGCGGCTTCCCCTGAGACTGGATGGCCGAAGCAGAAACAGGACCAGAGCCACCACCGCCCATCCCATCAGAACCATGGGGAGGGTCAGGTCATCTCCTCCCCCCCCTGGCCCACTGGGTCCTGGCACTGTGCAGAAACACAACGCTTTCACACATGTAATCTAGAGTTTCTCATATAAGAATATGAGTGCAAACACATTTCCATGATTTTGAAGAAAAAAAAAATATATATCTAATAGCACAAGTACGTACACTCCTGAGGGCACTCTGTGTCCGTGCAGTAGGACTGAGACTGCCTGAGCTGGGGGAAAAATTAAAACAATATATATACACATCTATGTATATATTATAGAACAAACAAGTGATATCATAATCATGACATCACCCTTTCATAAGCACCCTGATCTGAACAGAAAAAACAAAACATGAGTAGAAATCATAATTCTGTGTCATAAACATCAAGCCCTCCTCATTACACCATGTAGGTGTGACTGTCTCCTGAAGCAAATGTAACAGATATATGCAGACTCTTAGTCACAGAGTCAACGCCCTTTAATGTACTAAGCCAATCAGAGAGCTCCGAGTGGCTTCGAGCTCTCAGCCAACCACAACCTGCCATGCAAGTTACACCTTCACACAAACACCAAATGAGGTTATCCTCAACTTTGATGATTCACTGTGCACCAAGAAGAATCAGGATAATGTCAATCTGGTATCACACAGTGCAGCAGAGTGAAAGGTCTTTTTGGGGTGGAGTGAGGGTGTAATAAGACTCTCAAAGCAAACACGGAACAGGAACCAGGATGTTTTGGCTCTGTGTCACTCAGTAGCTTTTAATTTCCTTCTCCCTTTTTCTGAAAGGACTTTCATTGACTCGCCTGTCTTACACCTTTTTCCCCTTTAGTATCTTCACTTCACGTTGCATACTTGGAATACATCAACTTGTCCCTTCACCTCAACTCAGTCATCATCAAATTTGCCCAACAATGTCCAGGTGATTTTAAAAGCCTCCCCATTCTGCTGCTTACCAGGTTGATGAGGCGCCTCATGGCATATTCTTGGGTGCAAATGCACTCACAAGGGTCAAATCCTTCGTCCGCCATTTCTCACCAGACAGTATCCACCTGTTAACAGAAAACACTACATGTAACTAGGACGCTCATGAACAAGTGGCAGAAACCGAACGCTATCTCTCTGTGCTCTATTGTTGTTCTTCAGGCGATTAGTAGGGGAGGAGACTGCTCAGCTCGGGACAGTCAGCAAACTGTGCTGGCATCTTGTGCATCAACAGTAGTGCCTCATATTTAAACACTGTTTATGTTTTCCAGTAGTTGGTGGGAAGGCAAAAGCACCTCTTACACAGCTTTCAAAACATATCATCATAAATTTACAGTAGCAACCTTAAAAGAAGGTGATGATCAAACATACTCAATTTGTGACTTTATGTAATCAAAAACTGGCAAAGATCTTCCCCCGTCACAACCCTTAACTGTGTATTTAAAAGGGTTTATTATCGCACTCCTAGGCTATACTAAATTGGATAAAAAAGTTAATAGCTGATATAGTGAGCAGTGAGGCAAAGGGAAGCAGAAAGGTTAAACTCAAACATCCGATGTGCATATAACAGTAAACACAGAAAATAAATGAGACATGAATGCATGAGTGTTATACTCCCCCACCCCCCCCTCCTTCTTCTGTTCTGCAGTTTCTTGCTGCGTAATAGCCAGCATGCATCTGCAATAAACTAACTAATATACTTGCCCTCTAATGTATCTGCCTGGCTTTACTCTGCAACAATATAAAGTTGACGGAAAACATGTCAATTGAATTAACTCATAAGCCATTTTGTGATGAAGTCTAAATGGAGTCCAAAGCAAAAAAGGGTTTTACAATTACTTATCCTCGCAATAATATGGCTCAGTGCTTCTGGACTGGAGCACTGAATCACTTTACAGTAGTTTAAAGCTGTAGCTGGTGTTGCTCTTTGAGGGGTGATAGTAACAAAAAAACAATTGTAAAAATAGAGGGGGGGTTAAAAATTCATTTGAACCAAAAAGTTGAACGGCTAAAATTGAGATTAGCTAGTAACAGGGGTGGTAACATGTCAGGCGATTTGACACATTTAAAAAGGGATTAAAGCAGTAGTGATGTCATAAAACAAAGCCATATTTTATCATTCATAAAGCAAAGTTGATATTTATGATTTCAAGACACAAGCCTTAAGGAGGAAGAGTTAAAATGACAACTGTAAGTGATGAAGATACTTAGCAATTAAAATAAGAAGCAATGAAAACACACGTGAACGGAATTTTTTTTCCTCACATTCTAAATTTCTCTGATTTGATTCACTTTAACTGACTTTTCAAAAAAAAAAAAAAAATATATATATATATATAATATATATATATAAGTATGTGTGTGTGTGTGTGTGTGTGTGTGTGTGCATGATAAATAATAAATTATGAATAATAAAACATGACTTTGTTTTTATTGACGTCACAACTGCTCTATATTTCGAATAACTCTTTTTTTAAATCATTTAAATTTTGTTAGTTACAAATGTACTGGTGGTACAGAACTGAATCAGTTTGACCAAACATTAAAATTAAAGAAAAAAAAAAAGAGAATACAGTTAAAGATACCAGAAAATACATATTTTAAGCTTTGAAATATTTCACATTTTGCTTTCTCTTGTTCAGTTTCTTTTTAACTGTATTTTTTTTTAATTTATATTCTGTATTTATTTTTTTTGTATTTTTCATACTTATAATTTTTCTTTATCATTTATTTAGCCTGAGTTCATGTTGTCCAACTTTGAGCTGCTGTAGCACCCGAATTTCCCCTCTGGGGATCAATAAAGGTCTTATCTTAGCTGGAATCAGAACTAAATTAATCTTGCTGGTCTAAACGCTGTATTAATAGTAGACACTGTAAATTCAAAACTACTTAAGACAATATCTTGTTCATAGAAGAGATGCATGGAGCCAGAGATTGACAGGTGGATCAGTGCAGTGTCTGCAGACTTTGTCTTGGTCTGTTGTGGTGAAGAGAGACAAAAAAACTGTACCCTCTTATGGGATTTTGTGCTTGTGTTGTTCTGTCATATATAAGTCGCTTTGGATAAAAGCGTCTGCTAAGTGACCTTCCTACCCTCACCTATGGTCACGAACTGTGGATAGTGACTTAATATGATTGGATATGAGCTTCCTCATTTATTGCCTCTCGGGGATAAATAAAGTATTTCTTATTCTGATTCCTCCAAAGGGTGGATGACCTCTCCCTCGAGAGGGACTCAGAGTAAAATCACTACTGCTCCATTTGAAGAGGAGCCAGTTGAAGTGGTTTGGACATCTGGTGAGGAAGGATGTCCCCCTGGACGCCTCCCTCGGGAGCATGTCCAACCAGGAGGAGGCCCCGAGTAGAGCCAAGACACACTGGAGAGAGTATGTGTTTAGGCTGGCCTGGGAACACATCAGTCTTCCTCTGGAAAAGCTGGAGGAGAGACGGAGGTCTGGGCCTCCCCGCTCAGGCTTCTGTCCTGCAACCTGACCTTAAATATACAGGATGGATGGCTGGATGGATGGATGGATGGATGGGTGGATGGATGGATGTAGAAAACTATTGTAATCAACCTGATAACTGAAAAACAATCTCCTGAGTTTTATGATTCAGATTCAGACAACTTTATTAATCCTTTTTGGAGGTTCCCTCTGGGAAATTGACATCTCCATCTCACTCACACAGCACTGTCATTTACAAATCAAAACACCCCAAAAACCAAACACCCATATAAAGATAAAAAGATACAAAATTAAAAATAAAGATACAAATAAAAAACAAAAATGAAAATAACAATAAAGACTAAAATTAAAAAGTACAGTGCCATAAAATATAATTATATGGATAGAAAAGAAATAAGTGTCATGTAGTAATGCACAAAGTTATTGCACACTGACTGATGGTTGATCATTTCAAACACTAACAAGTGAGGAAGGGAGCAATAAAAAAACAACAACTTGCAAATGGGTATTAAGATTTCTCAAAGTATTTACTCATGCACCTTTTCATATGCTTCCACTTGAATAGTTTTATACTCAAATCAGATTTTTATACACTTTATGACATGAACTGGGAAGGTTAGTCGACACAGAATGACAGTGACCTCACAACATACATTAATTAATTAATTAATTAAATGAATAAATTAATTAATAAGACCCTCCCAGAGCACCGATCCATTTCTCTTTAACACTTACTATGGGCATGCCAAGTAGTGGCATGACCATATTGCAATCGTCCAGAATGGCCCAAAGGGCAATGTTGCTAGCATTTTGCTAATGAGCTAAAGTCGCACAAGTCCCACTGCGCACCAGCGGGTGTACAGCATGACCCCGCTCTGATGTGGAGAAAAAAATCCCCAAAAAATAAAACATGCCCGAAAAAACGAGGAAAAACATGAAAATGAAGGCGATATAATAGTATCTAGAAAAGGTTTCCCTTTTCTTATTCTTATTCCGCGCGCTTTTTTCGTCTGTTAATGCGGCCCGAACCGCAACGTGCACCCATGCATGGCATACATCCTTGGATGCGTCTCCATCGGGCCTGGATGGGCATTACTTTTCTCAGTAAAAAATGGTTACCGTGGCAACGCTAGATGCCAAAAAGCAAAAGAAAAAAGGCGAAATTTCAGACGCTTATTGCTCGGCCGAACTTTATCGTAGAGACATCGTTCAAATTTACAAACACTCGGCGATATTTAACTTTCAATTTAAAAAAAAATTCCATTTTATTTTGGACGCTTGTTGCTAGGCAACGGTTTATCGTACAGACATCATTTCAACATTGACAAACCTGTGACGCGTTATACTAAAACATATTTTAGTCTCATCATGCTAGCTATTACTTTTTTGGAGATATTCAACAAATTTTCAAGCAAATGGAAATGTGGACGCTTGTTGCTTGGCAACACAATATCGTAGAGACTTTGATCCAATGTTAAAATACTCGGGTTGCTGAGGACTACAACATACTGAGGTCTCATTAGGCTGCCGTTTACTTTTGAGATATTGAAGCCAAATTGTCCCATTCTATCCTATGGGGCTTGTTACCATGGCAACAAAACCTATGCATTTTTATGGGAGAGAATATGAATAAATCATCCGTAAATGTTGCCCGAACCGCAAAGTGTATCCAGGCCTTGGTTTGGTTTATTGGCCATTATAAAAACCCCAAACATGGCAAGAACCACCTCCGACACAACCAAAACAACCTTAAACACAACCAGTGCAGCACCAAACCAAAGCAGCAAGAGGGGACGAATGGGCAGTAGGGCATGCTAGGGGTGTAACAATATATCGTGCCACGAAATTTCGCAATACAAAAACGTCACAATACTTGTCGTGGAGGTGACAAACTGTATCCGCTATTGGGTTATTAATATTAATCTATTGTGTTGACTAGTAACGTGCAGCGTATTTGTGCCGACCGCGCCTCGACCCGCGGACGAAAATCTTACTCCGCTCAGAAGAAACTAGTACCGTTTGCGGTCCCGATCACGGGACTCTTGCAGCGTTTTGAGCTCTGAACTTTTACTTATGTAAGGGTGGTGTAGACTAGAGTTAAGCCTTACCTTATTAAATTGAAACCTTTATCGGGTCGTGAGTAGGACAAACACGGGGACAACTTCTGCTGAGTTCCAGTGTACTTTAATGTCCGCTCAACAGTGTCGGATTTTAGAACATCAACACAGCACCTAGGGCCGTACTGTGGCGTATCACTCCGCCCAATCTAAAACAGACTAATCACTACAGATAAACTGACTAGTGTCATTATAGTCCCTGATTTACATCAGAATATATTTATAAAATAATGAACTCTGAATTACCAAAATAACCTTCTTAACAAAAATAAATCTCCTCTTACACTTATAAGGTGAGCATGAATCAATCTTTTTTATGATGTAAAATTGCATGTATTTATTTACTTTTATTTATTTATTTAATTTTAGTTGTTAAATTTCTGGAAAAGAAAAAAGTCAAATCATACATGAGAGAAACTCTGCTCTTTAAAACTTAAACAGTTATACAGCATTACAAACTGTAACAATAGGGCAAACGTACAGTATTGTTTTGTATTTTGTGTCTTTCAAATAAAAGACAATTTTTTCCAGTCATATGTTCATCATTCAAGGTTGTTAAAAAAATACTGCTATAATATAGTATCGTAAATCTTTTTTTTTTTGTGATTTTGTATTTATTTTTCATTTGAATTCTTGTTATAATGATTGTTGGACATAGAAAGTCGCAGCATATTTTAGGATGTTATGCGGAAATAACAATATTCGTCAGACTGGATTCCCCTCTGATTTTTTTTTTTTACTTTATTTAAAAGAATTATCACAGAATAGTATACAGGAACAGTATACAAATAGAATACAGAACATGTGCCAGGGGTGATGTTCGTTATTCAAGAAGATTATACATATTACACAAGTCTACGGTTTTAATAGCCTTTTCATTTGTTGATTTAGTGATTAGTTTTAAGTAAAGTTCCATTTCTATCTGGAAAACATAAAAGCAATGGGTTTTCTTGGAAAAAATGTACTCTTATGAATATGAAATTTGGCAAGAAATAAAAACAGATTTATCAAAAAGTAACATTTTCCTTCTTTCTTAGGGTAACAATGGAAACCAAAAACAACATTTTCCCAATGTAAATTAAAATCTTTAGTGAAAGAGTCAATAATAAATTTGCTAATATCTGCCCATAGTTTTTTCGAATGAGGGGCAAAGCCAGAATAAATGAACAACTTTTTCTGGATGTAAATTAGAGAAGGAAGGAACAGTTCGTATTAATGTCTTTTTACATTTCTGCATGTAATGGCTAGCAGGATAATATTTATGTATGATTTTGTAAGAGACCTCCTTAACCTTATTTGTGATTAAAAACTTGTTAGGAAGCATCCAAGTTTTTTTCCAATAAATATGATCTGTGAAACGATTCCAATAAACAGTAATATTAGGGGTAGCAACAATATCTTTTTGAAATAAGGCACGTACCCTTTTATTATTATTCTTTTGGGTCAGTGAAAAACATATTTTATATCGTGTATCGTATCGTGAGATTAATGTATCGTTACACCCCTTCGGCATACATACCACTGATTTTGGTCATATTGCTTGTGATGTGTTCATGGTCATCTAGACTATATATCACAAGAGAGTAATTATTATAAAATCATATTATGGGCTGATTTAATGAGGTTTAATGAATTCAACACCCATAAAACTTGTGATACATAACACCGATTGTTTTCATTAAACCTCATTAAATCAGCCCATAATATGATTTTATAATAATTACTCTCTTGTCATATATAGTCTAGAATAGATGACCATGAACACATTACAAGCAATATGACCAAAATCAGTGGTATGTATCACAAGTTTTATGGGTGTTGAATTCATTAAACCACATTAAATCAGCCCATATATATGATTTTTTAATAATTACTGTTTTGTGATATATAGTCTAGATGACCATGAACACATCACAAGTGGTTTGACCAAAATCAGTGGTATGTATCACAAGTTTTATGGGTGTTGAATTCATAATATCCAATATCCAATATCAAACCAATTCAACCGCGGTTCAAAATTTCCTGAAATGTTCTAGTTTTTCCTCAACTGGACTCAGATCAGAGCGTTTCCCTCAGTAGCAGCCTAGCACGCACATGCTGTGTTCACCACAGCTGTCTGCACATCTGGGACCTGCACATGAGGCGTTTACTTTAGCTGGAAGCCCATGAGCAAACACAAGCAGCCGTGACACACAGGTGTCAGTTACACACACACACTTTTCAGGGGTTTTTACATCAAAACCCTTTCTCTAGCTCATTTAGCTCCACCAGCTAACCAGGCGAGCCCGGGGAAAAAAAACTCGTCTGTTTTCTTCCCTTCTTTTCCATTTTCCTGGCTGTTATTAACGAGAGAAATGCGTGACAGCAGGAGGGTTAAGAAAACGCGGCTTACTTTGAGCTGTGAGACGCGGGGAGACGGTATGGCTGCTGTCGCTGGTGCTGCTCTTCACAAACACAGTCTGACCGCAGACATGTCGACCATCCGTCCGTGTTTTCTTTAACACACGTGAGCCCGACACATGTTCTGCCGGGGAGCCAATCCCGACGGCACACACCGGCCCCGACTCCAGGCGAGGGCGGAAAATACTGACCTGGGATTGGTCCGACCGTTTGATGGACAGCCCCCTTAGCCAATCACGACACAGGTGATCAGATGGTAAACAAAACAGTCAAGCTGGGTGACAGCATGAAAAAGCAGATGTGGGAAATCAACAGAGGTGTCAATTAACGAAGTACAAATAATTCGTTACCTTACTTAAGTAGAAATTTTGGTTATCTTTACTTCACTGGAGTAATTATTTTTCAGACAACTTTTTACTTTTACTCCTTACATTTTCATGCAATTATCTGTACTTTTTACTCCTTACATTTTAAAAACAGCCTCGTTACTCTATTTCATTTCAGCCTTTAAAAAAAACTATCCAGAACTATTGTTCCATCCGGATAGAGTGAATTTGGTTGTGGTTGTTTCAGATGTTCTTGTCCAGTTTTGTTCTTACATCCGTTCCCTCAGATTCCTGCAACTAAACTTGGATGTACATTCCAATAAAGGTTATGATAAATGATAACATGCCTCTGAAGTTTGACTTTTTGCACCATTACAATACTTATAGGTAACTAGTCATCATATCTTCTGCTCTCTGAAACACACGTTAATGCTCAATAGTACACATATATGCTTCTTTAATATATTTGCATTATCCACCTTATTCCTACGGCCCATGAGGCTTTGCGCGAATTGTGGGAGCTACTTCCGGTGCTGCCCCAACCGGCGTTTGTTTACATGCTGAGTGAACGCGTTAACCCTCTTTCTCCGAGCGTCGGGGATATAAAACATGTGGAAACACCACCTGTCACAGCTCAAACGGGACAATATCATCTCACCTCTGCCTCCTGCTGTTGAGGGATGGGAGGACGACCTGAAGAAGTGAAGAAATGCTTAGAAGATGAGAAGTATCTCATTCTTCCCAATGGGCAAAGTGGATACTCCTCCAGGTGGGTAAATATTGTTACTTATCAGTACTCGAGATGAGGGGGGATGGCATCCCCCCAGAAATAAAAACGGTCCAAATCATCCCCCTTTCCATCCCTTATGTCATTTCATTAATGAATGTGGTTTTACTGCTATTTCAACATTTAGAGTCATCACCAGAAAATAACATTTGGCAATTTTCACCTGTTTCAAGTAAATTTTCACCTGAAATAAGTAGGAAAATCTGCCAGTGGGACAAGATTTATCTTCTTATTACAAGCAAAAAAATCTTGTTCCACTGGCAGATTTTTCTACTTATTTTAAGTGAAAATCTACTTGAAACAGGTGAAAATTGTTCTTTTTTCCAGTGATGAGTCTTGTTTTAAGTGTAATGAGATTTTTTTTTTACTAAAATGAGACATTTTAAATAGAAATAAGACAAATATTCTTGTTAAGATTTTGAGTTTTTGCAGTGATCCATTTTACTTATCCTGTGAAGGACAGAGTCATATTGATAAGTTCAGAAAAGTGTTTTTTATTGTTGTGTTTTGATGTATTTGATGTAAGCCCAGTGGATATTTAAAGCTTACAGAAGGCTGCATTTAACTGCTGCTATGTCATTCCTGCAGTATTTCTGCAGGTGTTTTTGGTCAGTGCTATTGTTTGTAATATATTATATTATTTGTAATCAGCACAAATTATCTGTCCCCATATGATCAAATCCACCACCCCCCCTGATTTTTTTTTTTACAACTCAAGTACTGCTTATAATCTATGAACTAATGTGACAGGTAGGCTACTTGTGAACCTACATTAAGACAAACTGTAAGCCATCTTTTGTATTTATTCTTTCAGGTCCAGCTGGCAGTGATGTGCCTGGGGCTGCAGAGCTGCAAGCTGCTTATCTGGACACCAACTGAGCACCTGGAGTTCCACATTTCATTTGACAAAGACTTCAGATACACACATGAAACACCTCCAGAACTTTTCACACATGCTTCACACAAACATTTGTAGATGAATTTGGTACAAAGAAGATTCAGCTCTGCCCCTCTGTATAAAGCTAGGGGGAAAACAGAACAACAGACTTCATTTTTGTTTTCAGTTTTATTAAAAACAGAACCTGAAAGATCCCTTCCTGACATATTAGGACATACAATATAGGGACATGAATCAAAACATTTTAACACAAAAATATTGTTTAACAAAAGCACATTACATTTGTGTCTTAAGTGAGAGAGATTCAGTTTACTGTCGGAGGACTTAAGAAACCAGAAAATATTCACACCTGACTAACTGAAATCACAATATTTAGACTTTTATCTCCTCAAAAAAACAACAATTGCAGCTGGACCTCAGTTGTTTTCAGAAAATGTTAAATGAATGAAATATGTAAGTGCAGCTCTACAAACTACATACAGCACTTAACCTGTTGAGAGTTGTGTGTTAAAGATACTGTAAGTGTAACGGTACCTAAATTGTTTTCAGAAAATGTTAAATGAATGAAATATGTAAGTATGTTTAAGTGCAATATTAAATGTCTTCTCACTTTTCACTTGAAATAAACTCAGCTCTTAAATTCTCTAAACCAGCACAAATCTTGAGCATTTTGTCAATTTTGGGCACAAAGTTAATTTGGTCCTGTTTGAGAAAGAATCTTGTACACCTTCAGGTTCCTTATTCAACATGAATGCGGGCATGAGCAATGCGGCGTGTGTGAGTGACCTCCTCACTGGTCAGCTGGCATCCTTTGCGTGTGAATGCTGGAATGATTAGCCTCACCCTACGCTCCTCCAGCAAGTCTCTAACTGTGAAACCACGGTCACCCATCACCTCATCTCCAGCACGTAAATAATAGAATAGGTGTGGTCCTCCATCCCTGGGTCTGACCACTGTGTTTGGGCGTCACAGGAAGCTTTGGTGTTGAGCACAGCTCCTCCTTCTGATCCATCTGGTCAGGCTCATCTGAGGGAGCAATACAGTACACAATTATTAAGATAAGATATGATACATTAGGGTTTTCCCTACCATTATAACACCCCCAGCCCCCTCATCAAATGTACCTGGGGGAAGACCTGCAACCACATCACCTAAGCCTTCCAGAAGTTTAGGAAAAAACCGGTACATTATCACAGCCAGTACTGGAGTTGAGGGGGGATGAGGGGGATGGCATCCCCACCCTGAAATAAAAACGGTCCAAATCATCCCCCCTGTAAAACTTCCACCCCCCCCTTTACATCCCTTATGTCATTTCATCAATGAATGTGGTTTTACTGCTATTTCAACATTTACATTTAACATTCTGGTTAGAGTCATCACCACAAAAATGTGACAATTCTCACCTGTTTCAGGTAAATTTTCACTTGAAATAAGTAAGAAAATCTGCCAGTGGGACAAGATTTATCTTCTTATTACAAGAAAAAAAATCTTGTTGCACTGGCAGATTTTTTTACTTATTTTAAGTGAAAATCTACTTGAAACAGGTGAAAATTGTTGTTTTTTCCAGGGATGAGTCTTGTTTTAAGTGTAATGAGATTTTTTTACTAAAATGAGACATTTTAACTAGAAATAAGACAAATATTCTTGTTAAGATTTAGAGTTTTTGCAGTGATCCATGTTACTTATCCTGTGAAGGACAGAGTCATATTGATAAGTTCAGAAAAGTGTTTTTTATTGTTGTGTTTTGATGTATTTGATGTAAGCCCAGTGGATATTTAAAGCTTACAGAAGGCTGCATTTAACTGCTGCTATGTCATTCCTGCAGTATTTCTGCAGGTGTTTTTGGTCAGTGCTATTGTTTGTAATATATTATATTATTTGTAATCAGCAAAAATGATCTTTCCCCATATGATAAAATCCACCATCCCCCCTGATTTCTTTTTTACAACTCGAGTACTGATCACAGCTAAGATTTAAAATTTAATTAACAAAAAACTTTTTTCTTATCAACATGTCTGTAGTGAAACTATTGTATTTTTATTCTAATGCTGTCCTGCAGTCCGTGCCATAAACACACTTTGTATTTTAACTGCACAGAAAATAATAATAAATAATACTAAAGGTTGTCATTACCGGACAAATACTACAATGCTGTGTCCTCCATACACCTGAAATCATAACTGATATTCTCATTACATTAACCTGAAATCACACCTGATATTCTCATGACATTAACCTGAAATCATACCTGATATTCTCATGATATTGCTGTCAATCCTCTGAGGATTCCCGTCTCTCCTCCGGCAGTCTGTCGGATCCGAGCCACAAAGTATGATGCAGGTTTTCCTCCACAAAACGACGTACCCGAGCTCCGCAAGGACATTTTAGTAAATGCTACGGTTGATAAACATGTTAAACATTAAATGTCAGAAAACAAAACCGTAACTTCTCTGCTAGATTGAAAGCAAATTGCTTTAAAATAAACCGCTGTTCATGCTCAGCTGCCATGGTTAGTCAATGGCGTTACGGAACTTCCGGCGGCTAACCGGAAGTCACTCCCACAGCAGTTTCTACAGTAGAGGCTCCAGGAATAAGGTGGATACTAAGATGCATTCATTTTCAATGGCTTTTGTCCTTAATGGCTTTTTTTCCCCCTTACATTACTTTTACTTTTATACTTTAAGTAGTTTTGAAACCGGTACTTTTATACTTTTACTTGAGTAAAAAACTTGAGTTGATACTTCAACTTCTACAAGAGTATTTTTAAACTCCAGTATCTATACTTCTACCTGAGTAATGAATGTGAATACTTTTGACACCTCTGGAAATCAAGATATTAGGTTAGAATGTACTTTTATTAAAATATACTCTTGTTTTTTTTTCTTTAATTGTATAGGCCTATAGAAGAAGAACTGAAGAACAGAAGGACTGTCAGTCAGTCAGTCTGACCAACAACAAACCGGTGTTCTGCCAATTTCTGCTGCTCTGCCAAAAAATGCTCCCTAAAGGTTTTCCACCTTTGTAGAGCTACAATTTTACTGTGTTTTACTCCCTAAACCACTTCCTTTCACCCCTAAGTGATCCTTGTCTCTTGCCAGGTCGTCATTGTAAATAAGAATATGTTCTTAATGACATGCCTGGTTAAATAAAGGCCAATGACTGAATGGATATCAAATAAAGCCATAGAATTGTTGTTTTTTTTCTCTTTATCGTATATTGTTCACAAAGTGTAATGCATTCATGTCATGGGTCGTGTATTTTGAAGGATCAAATAATCAACATCCCATATTATCCATTTTACATCGTGCAAGAAATGATGCAAACTTTGAAAATCGACTGTGCGCATGCGCAGAACCAAAAAGTAGCATTTCTCGGCAGGTAGCAGAAATTGGCAGAACACCTGACTGTGTGCAATAACCACGACACTGCAATTACTTTGTGCAATAAATTACACAACACTTTTTTCTATCCTTATAATTCTTTTTATGTCACCGAACTTTCTATTTTTACTTTTTATTTTTGTTTTTAGCTTTTACATTTTACTTTTATTTTTATCTATATGGGTGTTTGGCTTTTGGAGTGTTAATGACAGTGTTGTGTGTGCGAGATGGAGATGTCAAATTCCCAGAGGGAACATCCCAAAGGGATTAATAAAGTCGTCTGAATCTGAATCGGATATGTTAATAAGAGCTGGATCACCTACAGTTAATCCAAAATGCTGCTGCAAGACTACCATACCTGTCAAGTTTTGGATTTAAAAATAAGGGTCCCACCAGCCCAACCGAGGTCCAGTATTACATTTTAAGACAGATTTACGAGAAATTCAAAATAACTACCTGTCAACCACTTACAAACTACAATTATTTGCTCAGAATCTGATAAGCTGACCTTTGTTGACACTGAAATGCTGTGGACATTCCTGTTTGTGATTCCTATAATAGAGCCTAAATGAAAATACTAATTAAAGTAGAATTAAAGCACACTTATTTATTTTAAATATTTTCAGTTTATACACACATTGAAATGCCTCCTCTCTCTTATTACATCCATCCATCTGATTTGTTGCTCCACCCCCCTTATATAACTGACCTACTGGAACTGTATTCACCAGCTCGACCGCTCAGATCAAATATGCAGGACTTACTGGCTATCCCACGCACCTGCCTCAAGCCTGAATTACAGTTCTGCGTTAAATCGACGCAGAGCCGGCGCCGCCGCGGAACCATAGGAAGTAATAGCAAGTATAACTGAGCCCTTAAATCAGCCTTTAAGAGCTTTCAAGGTTATGGCCGTTAAATTTTGTAATGCTCTGCCTGCACCTATTAGATTTATTGAGTCTGTGATCTCTTTTAAAAGCCAACTAAAAACCTACGTTTTTAACCAGGGTTTTATGCAAACTGCATTGTTTTTAAGTTATTTTATGTTTTTTTCATTTCTATCATGTATTCTATGTATTTTATTGCTCTAAACTGTTTTTATTCTGTAAAGCACTTTGTGACAAATGTCTGTGAAAAGTGCTGTTTAAATAAACTTTACTTATTGATCTATTTACTTTTTGCTACTATTTAAATCTGGGTACAGTGAGCTAAATAACCGGAGTGAAATTCCCTGTCTGGCATGTTCAAACTTGGCCAATAAAGCTGATTCTGACACTGATTCTGATTCTGTTTATGTTCAACTTGTATCCAACATTGTATATTTTATTGTATTGTGCTGGTGTACTCAGTCATGACTCTCAAAGGTTTGAAACAAGACAACTTGACTTTCTTTTCTTTTGTACTTTAAGACATTTACATTTTTTACCATTGTCAGTTTGAATAGACTGATGTGGATTATTACACTCATAACAAGTAGAAGTCCTATGCAACTGATCCACTTCTCTGGGTCTGTTGAGTCTGTTGTCCAATCTGAGTTGTTAACCTGGTTTTAATTCAGTCACATGAACAAAGGTGGGAATGGAGTACGAGACTCTGGGCTGCATAGTAGGTGTTTGATAGGTAAAATCTGAGTCCTTCATTTGTGGAGTTGCTGTTTAGTAAATCTGAAGTAAAGATCTGTGGAGTCCTCACTGCACTGGACGCTCAGTTTCTGTTTGGATTTTCTGTCCTACATGTGAGCCGGTTTTTGTCTGAGTGGTGTTAGGTTTGAAGTGGACAAGCATGTTTTGTTTGAAGAAGATCCCTCTGAGTTTCTCAGACTCCTACCACATATGGGATGGCTACGTTTCTCTTATTCCTTTTCTTCTATCTAGCGCGGTTGAATTTTTTTCTGAATTTATTAGCTTACTTGACTGACTTTGTCAGTCTATTTGCCTATTTGATCATTTTTCCTAGTATTTTTCTCAGTAATTTGTTCTTATATTTGATAAAGTTTTGGTATCTTCTGCTTTAATTTATTTCCTAGTTTTGGATCAATAGAATCCATCCATCTCAGAAATAATTTATTTTTAGGATATTCAACACATTTTACACTCATAACATGTAATCTGTTTGCAAGTGTTTGATACAATGATGTTACCCATAGTAAACATTATGTTAAATAAAGAACACTGTTGTCTCTTTTTTTTTTACCTTGTCTGCACACATATTAATGGTTAATACCATGCTGGTAAAAACCTAAGGCATATATATGTGCATTGTTAATATATTTAATAAATATACATATATATACGCATACACATACAAACCCTTTTTTTTGGGGGGGGGGGGGGTGACATCCGCTGCTAAACCAGGAAGCAAGAACACACATGGAGGTGCACGTCGAGCACTGGAAATCTGCAAAAAAAAACAAAAAAAAAAAGAATAGAGAACAGACACGAAACCGTCACGTATGTGTATGTGTATGTATATGTCTGTGTGGCTATGTGTGTGTGTGTGTGTGTGTGTGTGTGTGTGTGTGTGTGTGTGTGTGTGTGTGTGTGTGTGTGTGTGTGTGTGTGTGTGTGTGTGTGTGTGTGTCTGAGTGGCTGTGTGTGTGTATGTGTGTGTGTGTGTGTGTATGTATATGTCTGAGTGGCTGTGTGTGTGTGTATGTGTGTGTGTGTGTGTGTGTGTGTGTGTGTGTGTGTGTGTGTGGCTATGTATGTATGTATGTATGTATGTATGTATGTGTGTGTGTGTGTGTGTGTGTGTGTGTGTGTGTCTGAGTGGCTGTGTGTGTGTATGTGTGTGTGTGTGTGTGTGTATGTATATGTCTGAGTGGCTGTGTGTGTGTGTGTGTGTGTGTGTGTGTGTGTGTGTGTGTGTGTGTGTGTGTGTGTGTGTGTGTGTGTGTGTGGCTATGTATGTATGTATGCATGTATGTATGTATGTATGTATGTATGTATGTATGTATGTATGTATGTATGTATGTATGTATGTATGTATGTATGTATGTATGTATGTATGTATGTATGTGTGTGTGTGTGTGTGTGTGTGTGTAATAGTCCTAACAAAGCTCCACCTGAAGTGTATCTATAGTGTATATAGCTATATAGTATATAGTATATAGCTCGGGACACTCAGAAGGGCACTACCACAGGTAACCACACCCACACCTGCAACGAGGAAGTGGCTTTAAAAAGTTTTGTTTTTCCCAGGAATCTGAGAGTATTTTGGGATGTTAGCTAGTTGATCCCCTGGTTTCTCCACTTCAGAACATTGAGGGTAATCTGGGCTCAGTATTTCGTCCAAGGCTATTGTCAATTACCAAGTGCATAAAAGAGAACTCAACTGAACTGGAGAGTTTAAAAAAGAGTCAATTTAAATGCCTGAGTCAATGTCAATAACTTGGTGTTTATGATGTTGCTAACACTTAGGATGAATGGCATCTTAAAAATGTTTCTGGTTGCACGAGAACTGTGAAGTAGTTTCCACAAAGAGAAAAGATGCTGTTGCAGTAAACACACGAGTAAAACAAGTAAAAACAAATATTAACAAATATTATGAATGTTTTTTGCGGCGCAGCAACTGAGCTGATGTGACCAGCAGCACCAGCAGGACACAGCAGTGAACTCTGTTCGGCATGGACAGAAATGTAGGCATTTAACCTGTGCTTTTGCTTCCAGATTGCAAATATGGCCCCGCTCTTTATGCTCTTGTTTTTCGTCTATGGTGTGGTGGGGATGGAGCTCTTTGGAAAGCTGGGTGAGTCGCACTGCCATCACAAACTCATGGACTCAGAGATTTCTGTAAACAATTTAATTGTATCAAAATAGTTTCAATGTTACCGGAATATAACATGCAGTGTAGTTGAATCTAGTTTGTGCTTTTTGCTGATTTATTTTGGCATGTCAACAGAAAAAAAAAAAAAAAAAAAGGTTAAATCACCATCTACATTGCCTCTGTGTTGATCAGATTGCCCTTTGGATGACCTGTGCGTGGGGCTCCACCGTCACAGCAGCTTTAAGAACTTTGGCTCGGCGATGGTCACCCTCTACAAAGTCTTTACTGGAGATCATTGGAGTGGGATCTTAAAGGTGGGAGAGCACTTGCTTCTACACATGCATCTGATGACCAAACAGCTGGATTGTGCCTGTTGTTCTAAGTCACACCTGCCAGCTACCGAATGCACAACATCTCTCTCTGTGGCTTACAGGACACCATGAGGGGATGTCGACCTGGTGCCGCCAACTGCTTTCCTTACCTGGTCTGGCTGGCACCTATTTATTTCTGCTCGTTCGTGTTCTTTGCACTGTTCTTGCTGGGAAACCTCGTCCAGGCATTCATCGGTCAGGCGCTGCAGGACAGTGTTAAGGTAAAGCTGTAACTAATGTGAGAACATGTGACACCTTGTGTTTGTCTTTGAAAATCATTATCTTCTTATGAATACAAGTAAATTCACATCACATTTTCAGATGTTTTTTATCATAAGTTCTGAATTTAACAAATCAAAGCATTCTTACTTCGGGATTCTTCTGTTGGACAGTTTCAGGGCAAAAATTAAATGATGTCTCATCAAGAACATTGTATAATCCTTTAAATTATTCACTTCAGAAGAAAAGTGTTCATAGATGAATGATAGGGATGCTACCAGTGGCGAAACAACTCAGCACCGGGCCCCGATGCAAGATCATTAAACCGAGCCCTGCCCATCACAATGCAAAACAGACACGCTGTGATTGACGCAATCTCACAGCAGATGCATCACCATTCAAATGACAACGGGCACTACTGACAGCTTTAACTCTTAACACAACCACAGCGCAGATAGATATGTTTAAAAAAAAATCCCATATATATAGCACATATAACCAACAGCATAACGCACACAGTGCGCCGGTGTGCGACAGAACACCGGCAGTGCCAACAGCTGAGAATAAACCCACACAGCGCACAGATTGAAATTTGGTGGCACGGCGGCACACCACAAATGAAAACATCATAAACACGCATAAACACAAACAAACTAGTGATACACTATCACTATAACAAATATTAATAATAATGGGTCATTACTTACAATTACAGTTTGACTTTCCGGGCCTTCCGCTGGGCAAAGTCATTAATTAATTCCTGACAACAGTTCAACTCTCAAGCCTGAATTATGGTTCCGCGGCGTAGGGTACGCGGCGACGCGCGCCGTACGGTGTGCGTCGCCGCGTACCCTACGCCGTAATCTGCGTTGGTGTAACGCGGAACCATAAATCAGCCTTAACTCCTTTCCTCTCCTCACTCGCCAACTCTTCCTCTACGCAAATATGGGTTACACATGCGCACTACACACTGCATCATCCGAGATCATCTATGAATTAAAATTTTTATTTAAAGTAGATATATCTTTATAACCAGCCCATAACATTGATGTAAAAAAAAAGTCCGCACGTCCCCAGGTCCTGCGCGTGCGGGCCCTGGACACGTGCGGGCCCCTATGCAGTTGCATTGTCTGCATATATGGTAGTTTCGCCACTGGATGCTACCACTAAGAGGTTTTGTTTCAACTTTTTGACATAAATACTGATATTTATAGAACAACCTCTAATTTCTTCTTTTATAAATTATTTTATATTGATTTCTTTATTATTCTTATATTTTGGATTCATTGTTATTGTTATTGTTGGATATTTGATCTTATATTGTATTATTCCATTTGTTATATCACAAGTATGTTTTATCTATTAGTATTTTATCTTTTGTTATTACTATTATTCTTAGATATTAGATGCGTACATGTATTGTATGTACATATATTGTTGCATTTACTCATGACTATTTAGAATTAAAAGTCAGTTTGAGTGTGCATTAATGGTCTCCCTGTGTCAGCCATGTGACATCGGGTAACTTGCCCATGATGTTTTAAACTTTTCACCTTTTATGTCACCCAATATCAGCTGAAATAGCCTAGAGACCCCGTGACTCTACAGAAAAAAAGCAAATAAATAGATGTACTATTTCAGTTAGCCACAAGAGAGGGATAGAGTCCTACAGAAAGCTGTCTACTTCTCAGGGACAGGGCCGATAACGTCCGTGTTATGTAATCATTCAATTATTATTTTTGTACTATTTTATTGGCTTTTTTTGTTTTTTTTTACTGCACTTTATGGTGTCATGTGTCATTTACAATATGCAAATATCTTTTCTCATAATCATAAAAGGAAATTGATCCAGAGAACAATTGATATCTGTATTCAGATAAGATAAGATTATCCTTTATTTCTCCCTCAATGGGGAAATTCACTTTGTGCAGCAGCAGTACACTTAAAAACACACACGCAGGGAGGGGTAAAAAAAGTAAAAAAAAAATATAATTACAAAATATAAACAGTATCTACATTGGAATGAAAAATAAAAGTAGTGCAGTACGGGAAAGAAAGAAAAAACAGTGCAAAAAAAGTAGGTAGGATGTTTATGAGGTAGACAGATATTGCACATGTTAGTATTGTCCATTACTCCTGTGAGCAGGCCTGGTTGTACAGTCTGATGGCAGCGGGGAGGAAGGACCTGCGATGCCTTTCAGTGACGCATCTCAGGTGACGAAGCCGGTCGCTGATGGAGCTCTCCAGGGCTCTGACAGTCTCATGAAGGGGGTGGGAGACATTGTCCATGATGGATGAGAGATTAGTCACCATCCTCCTGTCCCCCACCACCTCCACAGGATGGAGACTGCAGCCCAGGACAGAGCCGGCTTTCCTCACCACTTTGTCCAGTCTCTTCCTCTCTGCTGCTGTGATGCTGCTGCTCCAGCAGACCACACCATAAAAGATGGCCGACGCCACCACACAGTCATAGAAGGTCCTCAGGAGGCCGTCCCTCACTCCAAAGGACCTCAGTCTGCGCAGCAGGTGGAGTCTGCTTTGGCCTTTCTTGTAGAGTGCCTATGTGTTTATGGTTCAGTCCAGTTTTTTGTTGAGGTGAACACCCAGGTACTTGTACAAGTTCAATTCAATTCAATTCAATTCAATTCAATTTTATTTATATAGCGTCTAATACAACAGAGTTGTCTCTAGACGCTTTCCAGAGACCCATACCCAGAACATGACCCCCGAGCAGTTATTACATAAACAATGGCAGGTAAAAACTCCCCTAGTGGGAGAAAAACCTTAAGCCAAACAGTGGCAAGGAAAAACTCCCCTTTAGGAGGGAAGAAACCTTGAGCAGGACCAGGCAGAAGGGGGGACCCTTCTGCCGAGGGCCAGACCGGTGGGTCAGGGACGGCAACAGCACAGCAGGCAGGTGGAAGCAGCAGCGGGATGACCAGGGGTGGGGACCGCAGGCCAGCACGCAGCTCCCGAAGCTCCGACCCAATCATCAAGTCCCAGGTTGGGGTGCAGGGTCGGGGAAGGGTTGAAAAGGGGCAGGGCCAAGGAGAGGAGTCTTGACGGACAAACCTTCTCCCCCGCCTGCCCGGGCTGTTACCCTGCCCCCCTCACTCCCACGCTGCAGGTTCCGGTGTCCGGCAAAGGATGCTGCAACATGGACAAAAGAGAGAAAAGGGAGGAGAAGGGGGGGGGGCCAGCACAAGAAACTACAGGAGCGACTCTAACACACTAAAGTTTACACTACCAAGAGATTTACCAACACCAGCTAGAGGTTTACTAAACACTAACTATAGGCTTTACTAAACAGAAAGGTTTTAAGTTTAGTTTTAAAGGTGGAGGTGGTGTCAGCCTCCTTAACCCAGATTGGAAGTTGGTTCCATAGTAGTGGTGCCTGATAGCAGAACGAAGTCCACTATCCCTATGTCCGTTCCCTGGATGTTCACCGGAGAGGGGGGGGGACTTTGCGCTGGCGGAAGTCCGCTGATGAACACATTCAGACTGAAAACATTCAGATGAATGCATCTGCAATTATTTGAGCTTGTCAACTTTTTTGGAGTGAAAATGAAGTTGCTTAACGTACCTATGGTGGTGAAACCTGCTGCAGTATAAGATTATTAGTTTTTAGTGTTGGGGAGATGACTTATCAAAATTAATTTAGTGTTAAAAGACACTGTTGCTGGTTTGATGTCCCGTGGTACTCCAATTAACATTTAATACTGATATTGAAAACTCAGAGGATGGTCCTTCTAAAGTTTCAACTTTGAATGTTCCTTACTCAGACCATGAACAAGATTATTTAACTTTAAGATCAAAACACTTAAAGAATGAATCTTTGAAACAAGTTAGTCAAACCAAAGGGCAGTTTTATACGTACATGTATCTTAAAACTAAGAAAATCTTATGGTTAACTTTTGGGGAAATAAGAAGGTGTCTAAGTGAAGTGCTCTGAGATATAATTTTGTTTGTTTGTTTTCCTTTTGGTCAGGGCTGCTACTTGTGACTGAACAATCTGGTTCCCTTGTGTGAATGAGCTTCCACTTTCAGCTATTTGACACATATGCAGAGATACACATACGGTACATACCCAACAGTAATTTCATGCCTATGGCATATATCACATTTAAAAGAAGACAATCATGCTTTGAATCCACTTGTTCTCTTGCATTCTGGGTTTCAAAATTACCTCAATACATCTGGAGTCTTTGACTCTCCAAAGCAGGAATGCAAACTTGGTGCTCTATGCAAATATCTGCGAAGGTCATTCGGATATGACACACAAAAAATGCAAATAAGGGCGAAGCACAAGAGAATCGGATCTCCTCTTCCAAACCCATCCATCCATCCATCCATCCATCGTCCACCGCTTATCCGTTCCCGGGTCGCGGGGGCAGCAGCCTCAGCAGGGATGCCCAGACTTCCCTCACCCCAGACACTTCCTCCAGCTCCTCCGAGGGGAGTCCGAGGCGTTCCTAGGCCAGCCGAGAGACATAGTCTCTCCAGCGTTCCTGGGTCTTCCCCGGGGTCTCCTCCCGGTGGGACATGCCTGGAATACCTCCCTAGGGAGGAGGGACATGCCTGGAACACCTCCCTAGGGAGGAGGGACATGCCTGAAACACCTCCCTAGGGAGGCGTCCAGGAGGATCCGGTACAGATGCCGAAGCCACCTCAGCTGACTCCTCTCAATGTGAAGGAGCAGCGGCTCGACTCCGAGCTCCTCCCGGGTGACCGGCCCAAACCGCCCCAGCACATGTTGAAGGTCCCGGTCAGATGAAGCCAACAGGACAACGTCATCTGCAAAAAGCAGAGACGAAATCCTGTGGTTCCCAAACCGGATCCCCTCCAGCCCCTGGCTGCGCCTAGAAATCTTGTCCATAAAAATTATGAACAGGACCGGTGACAAAGAGCAGCCCTGCCGGAGTCCAACATGCACCGGGAACAAGTCTGACCTACTGACGGCAATGCGAACCAAACTCCTGCTCCGATCATATAGAGACCGGGCAGCCCTTAGTAGAGGGCCCCGGACTCCATACTCACTGAGCACCCCCCACAGAATGGCACTATGATTTGATCATATTCCTAAAATCCATTTTATTATATTCAGTTTCCTGACCTGTCCTAATTTTCCTGACCATACATATAAAAATTATGTTGATATTCTAACTCTTGCCAAATATAGTTCAACACCAAGTTGTCCTAAACGTATGATCCAGAAAGCAGCTAAAGATTCTATCTGTATGGTTTTTCATACACAGCCACGTGTTATGGGTGTGCCGACACATTTCCATACAATTAAAAAATAAAAAACTACATTTGTCAGTTTTCTCAATAGACAGCACTGTACACCAAAACCTCCAGACACAAAGAAAGTTTCTTCCCATGATACAGGTGTGTACCGATTGTCGTGCATGTACAGGTCATACCGTATTGTGGGGCTTGAGGCACGAACTTTTCTAGGGGGCGCTGTTGAGCCATTAGGCCACGCCCATTAATGCAAACCATTAAATATCAAATTTTTCGCCAGGCCTGGCTTGCGTGCAAAGTTTGGTGACTTTCGGGGCACGTTTAGGGGGGCAAAAAGCCCTCATTTCGTCTGAGTTTCTCTCTGTCTCCTCCCTCAGTGGCGTCAATTCAGCCGATGGGCCTTTACACAATACGCATCCGTTTTCTGCACCACGGACAGCAAGCGGCAGAGTTAGAGAGCAGAAAAAGCGTATCTGACAAATAAAGGTTCAGAAGTACCAGAAACATTTTTTTTTGTTTTTTTGGTGTCAACTGGTTGAAAAGATAGTCAAAAGTCAGGTCAAACAAGACAGGGAATTTTACTCGGTTATTTCCGCTCATTGTACAGTAAATAGACAGATGACAGCTCTTATTAACATATATACAATTTTTAAGAAAGTGAAAGGTGCAGCAGTATGAGGTAGACATGATTATTGAAAGGTGCATTGTTACAGCATATGATTGTGGTTATTATTATTATTTTATTATTATTATTATTATTATTATTATTATTATTATTATTATTGCACAGTGAAATCAGTCAGTCATTCAGTCAGTCAGTCTTTTTAGTCTATTAACTAGAATTAGGGAACAAATACATTTGCCTTGCCTTGCCTTCATTTAACCTCTCTCTAAGCCTATTTGAATAGACACAGAGACAGTTTCTTCCCCCAAGCTGTTGCTCTGATGAACTCTGATCACTCATAGTCTCAGAGTAATCAATCACTGTGCAATAATAAATCATAATAATAATAATGATAATAATAATAATTATAATAATAATAACCACAATCATATGATTATCATATAATTCTCTGTCTTGTTTGACCTGACTATCCAAATAAACCAAATAAACATGATTCTGATAAGCTTTATTTTGTTAACAAGTTGTTTGTTCCCTAATTCCAGGTTAATGAATAAAATAAATATGACATCTCACATTCAGATGTTTTTAGAAACCAGATGGCCTTAGCACAGAAATACCCTGAAGGTGAGTCTGTAAAGGTTTTTAGCTGTCAGTCACTGGAGAGCATTAATGAAAGTTCAGAAGTACCAGAAACCTTTTTTTTTTTTGTGTGTGTCACCTGGTGTTTAAGTTGAAAAGATAGTTGAAAGTTAAGCTGAACTGCTAGGTTGAGCTAAAGTGGCAGAATATAGTTTGCACTGTCAACAGGAAAAAATTCCAGTTCATGGAATTCATTTACTGAACTGCTTTACCAAAGCAGGTAAATTGTCATATAAGACATCTAAGTTGTCATTTGAGTCTTAATTTATGAAGCATCCAGACCCCTTAGGTCATCTGGATCTGGTTTGTTGTGGTTCCCAAGAACAAGAACCAAGCAAGGTGAGGCAGCGTTCAGTTATTCTGCTCCTCACCGGTGGAACAAACCTCCTGTAGACCTGAGGTCTGCTCCAACTGTCAGCTCCTTTAAATCAGGGCTAAAAACATTACTGTTTACTGAAGCATACTCTTATATTAAATACTTACCTGCTGTACTCTACTGCCCTTACCTTTTAACAACTTGTGCTTTTTATTATTTTACCTCTTTTCTTATCATTTTATGTTATTTATTCTATTTTATTTCATTGTATTGTATTATTATGTCTTATTTCCCTTTTGATTGAGTTGTTACTGTTTAATTGTGTAAATGTTGATGTAAAGCACTTTGAATTACCTTGTGTTGAATTGTGCTATACAAATAAACTTGCCTTATAAACCAAATAAACATGATTCTGATAAGCTTTATTTTGTTAACAAGTTATTTGTTCCCTAATTCCAGGTTAATGAATAAAATACAGGACTGTCTCAGAAAATTTGAATATTGGGATAAAGTTCTTTATTTTCTGTAATGCAATTAAACCGCCACCTTACTGTGGTGGAGGGGTTTGTGTGCCCGAGTGATCCTAGGAGCTATGTTGTCGGGGGCACTTTCGCCCCTGGTAGGGACTCCCATGGCAAACAGGTCCTGGGTGACGGGCCAGACTAAGAGCGGTTCACAAACTTGTCATGAAGAAGAAAAGACCAAGGACCGTTACGTCGCCCGGATCGGCGTCACCGGGGCCCCGCCCTGGAGCCAGGCCTGGGGTTGGGGCTCGTAGGCGAGCGCCTGGTGGCCGGGTCTTTGCCCGTGGGACCCGGCCGGGCTCAGCCCGAAACGGCGACGCGGGTCCGCCTTCCCGTAGGCCCACCACCCGCAGGAAGGACCATGGCAGGCCGGTGCATTGTGGGCTGGGTAGCAGTCGTGGCGGGGTGCCTCGACGACCCAATCCCTGGACATCAACCCTCACAGTGGGGACATGGAATGTCACCTCGCTGGGGGGGAAGGAGCCGGAGCTTGTGCGTGAGGTTGAGAGATACCGGCTAGAGATAGTCGGGCTCACCTCCACACATAGCTTGGGCTCTGGAACCCAGCTCCTTGAAGGGGGCTGGACCCTCCACTACTCTGGAGTTGCCCAGGGTGAGAGGCGGCGGGCTGGTGTGGGCTTGGTTATAGCCCCCCAGCTCAGCCGCCATGTGTTGGAGTTCACCCCGGTGAACGAGAGGGTCGCTTCCCTGCGCCTTCGGGTTGGGGATAGGTCTCTCACTGTTGTTTGTGCCTACGGGCCGAACAGCAGTGGGGAGTACCCGGCCTTCTTGGAGTCCCTGGGAGGAGTACTTGATAGTGCTCCAACTGGGGACTCCATTGTTCTACTGGGGGACTTCAACGCTCACGTGGGTAATGACAGTGATACCTGGAGAGGCGTGATTGGGAGGAACGGCCTCCCCGATCTGAACCCAAGTGGTGTTTTGTTGTTGGACTTCTATGCGAGTCACAGTCTGTCCATCACGAACACCATGTTCAAGCATAAGGGTGTCCATCAGTGCACGTGGCACCAGGACACCCTAGGCCGGAGGTCAATGATCGACTTTGTTGTCGTTTCATCTGACCTTCGGCCGCATGTCTTGGACACTCGGGTGAAGAGAGGGGCTGAGCTGTCAACTGATCACCACCTGGTGGTGAGTTGGATGCGCTGGCGGAGGAGGAGGTTGGACAGACCGGGCAGACCCAAACGGATTGTGAGGGTCTGTTGGGAACGTCTGGCCGAGCCCTCTGTCAGGGACATCTTCAACTCCCACCTCCGGGAGAGCTTCTCTCGGATCCCGGGGGAGGCGGGGGACATCGAGTCCGAGTGGACCATGTTCTCTGCCTCCATTGTCAACGCGGCGGCTCGAAGCTGTGGACGCAAGGTCTCCGGTGCCTGTCGTGGCGGCAATCCTAGAACCCGGTGGTGGACACCGGAAGTACAGGATGCCGTCAGACTGAAGAAGGAGTCCTACCGGGCTATGTTGGCCGGTGGGACTCCTGACGCAGTAGATAGGTACCGGCAGGCCAAGCGGGCCGCGGCTCGGGCAGTCTTGGAGGCAAAAACTCGGGTCTGGGAGGAGTTCGGGGAGGCCATGGAGGAGGACTTTCGGTCGGCCTCGAGGAAATTCTGGAGGACCGTTCGGCGCCTCAGAAGGGGGAAGCAGTACTCTTCTGGCACCGTTTATGGTGCTGGTGGGGAGCTGTTGACCGCGACTGGGGACATTGTCGGACAGTGGAAGGAATACTTTGAGGATCTCCTTAACCCGACTGACATGCCTTCCACTGAGGAAGCAGAGGGTTGGGGCTCGGAGGCGTGCTCATCCATCACCCAAGCCGAGGTCACCGAGGTGGTTCGTAAGCTCCTCGGTGGCAGGGCACCGGGGGTGGATGAGATTCGCCCTGAGTACCTCAAGTCTCTGGATGTCGTAGGGCTGTCTTGGTTGACACGCCTCTGCGACATTGCATGGAGGAAGGGGACAGTACCGCTGGGGTGGCAAACCGGGGTGGTGGTCCCTCTGTTTAAAAAGGGGGACCGGAGAGTGTGTTCCAACTACAGGGGGATCACACTTCTCAGCCTCCCGGGGAAAGTCTACATCAGGGTACTGGAGAGGAGATTACGGCCGATAGTCGAACCTCGGATTCAGGAGGAACAATGCGGTTTTCGTCCCGGTCGTGGAACACTGGACCAGCTCTATACCCTCCGCAGGGTGCTCGAGGGTTCATGGGAATTTGCCCAACCAGTCTACATGTGTTTTGTGGATCTGGAGAAGGCATTTGACCGTGTCCCTCGTACCATTCTGTGGGGGGTGCTGAGTGAGTATGGAGTCCGGGGCCCTCTACTAAGGGCTGTCCGGTCTCTGTATGATCGAAGCAGGAGTCTGGTTCGCATTGCCGGCAGTAAGTCAGACTTGTTCCCAGTGCATGTTGGACTCCGGCAGGGCTGCCCTTTGTCACCGGTCCTGTTCATAATTTTTATGGACAGGATTTCTAGGCGCAGCCAGGGGCCGGAGGGGATCCGGTTTGGGGACCTCAGGATTTCATCTCTGCTTTTTGCAGATGATGTTGTCCTGTTGGCTTCATCAGACCGGGACCTCCAGCATGTGCTGGGGCGGTTTGCGGCCGAGTGCGATGCGGCAGGGATGAGAATCAGCACCTCCAAGACCGAGGCCATGGTTCTCGACCGGAAAAGGGTGGCATGCCTTCTCCAGGTGGGTGGAGAAGTCCTGCCTCAGGTGGAGGAGTTCAAGTATCTCGGGATCTTGTTCACGAGTGAGGGAACAATGGAGCGTGAGATTGACAGACGGATCGGTGCAGCGTCCGCAGTAATGCGGTCGATGTACTGGACCGTCGTGGTGAAGAGGGAGCTGAGTCGAAAGGCGAAGCTCTCGATTTACCGGTCAATCTACGCCCCTACCCTCACCTATGGTCATGAACTTTGGGTAGTGACCGAAAGGACAAGATCGCGGATACAAGCGGCCGAGATGAGTTTCCTCCGCAGGGTGGCTGGACACTCCCTTAGAGATAGGGTGAGGAGTTCGGTCCCCCGGGAGGAGCTCGGAGTCGAGCCGCTGCTCCTCCACATTGAGAGGAGTCAGCTGAGGTGGCTTGGGCATCTGTACCGGATGCCTCCTGGACGCCTCCCTAGGGAGGTGTTCCAGGCATGTCCCACCGGGAGGAGACCCCGGGGAAGACCCAGGACACGCTGGAGAGACTATGTCTCTCGGCTGGCCTGGGAACGCCTCGGACTCCCCCCGGAAGAGCTGGAGGAAGTGTCTGGGGTGAGGGAAGTCTGGGCATCCTTGCTGAGGCTGCTGCCCCCGCGACGCGGTAACGGATAAAGCGGGAGAAGATGAGTGAGATGAGTGAGTGAGCAATTAAAAAAACAAAAATGTCATACATTCTGGATTCATTACAAATCAACTTAAATATTGCAAGCCTTTTATTATTTTAATATTGCTGATTATGGCTTACAGTTTAAGATTAAGATTCCCAGAATATTCTAATTTTTTGAGATAGGATATTTGAGTTTTCTAAAGCTGTACGCCATGATCAGCAATATTAAAATAATAAAAGGCTTGCAATATTTCAGTTGATTTGTAATGAATCCAGAATGTATGACATTTTTGTTTTTGTAATTGCATTACAGAAAATCACAATATTCTAATTTTCTGAGACAGACCTGTAAATATGACATCTCACATTCAGATTTTTTTAGAAACCAGATGGCCTCAGCAAAGAAATACCCTGAAGGTGAGTGTGTAAAGGGTTTTAGCTGTCAGTCACTGGAGAGCTTTAACGAAAGTTCAGAAGTACCAGAAACCTTTTTTTGTTTGTTTTTTTGGTGTCAATTGGTGTTTAAGTTGAAAAGATAGTCGAAAGTTTTAACCAAGTCAGGTCAAACAAGACAGGTAATTTGACAGCATATGATTGTGGTTATTATTATTATTATTATTATTATTATTATTGCACAGTGACTGATTACTCTGAGACTATGAGTGTTGAGAGTTCATCAGAGCAACAGCTTGGGGGAAGAAACTGTCTCTGTGTCTATTCAAATAGGTTAGAGAGAGGTTAAATTAAGGCAAGGCAAGGCAAATGTATTTGTTCCCTAATTCTCGTTAATAAAGACTGACTGACTGACTGATTTCACTGTGCAATAATAATAATAATAATAATAATAATAATAATAATAATAATAATATAATAACCACAATCATATGCTGTGCTGTAACAATGCACCTTTCAATAACCATGTCTACCTCATACTGCTGCACCTTTCACTTTCTTAAAAATTGTATATATGTTAATAAGAGCTGTCATTTAATAACCGAGTCAAATTCACAAATAAACCAAATAAACATGATTCTGATAAGTTTATTTTGTTAACAAGTAATTTTTCCCTAATTCCAGGTTAATGAATAAAATAAATATGACATCTCACATTCAGATGTTTTTAGAAACCAGATGGCCTCAGCACAGAAATACCCTGAAGGTGAGTGTGTAAAAAGGGTTTAATGAAAGTTCCAGCTTGTGCTCCATGGAGCACCAACACCAGCAGCAGCAGCAGCATGTGTGTGTGCATGTTCTGGACTGACTGACTGAAGGCTGATTTATGGTCCCGCGTTACATCAACGCAGAGTACGGTGCGCGTCGCCGCGTCCCTACGCCGTAGGCTACGGCGTACCCTACGGCGTAAGTTCTGCGTCGCTTTAACGCAGAGCCATAATTCAGGCTTGACACTGCAGGCGGGCGGGCAGAGGACGGCGAGCACCTCTGAGGTGAAAACAAGCCCCTAGACGGTGAAAGTGAAACCTCCGCCGTGCCAGAGAGGCAGTTCCTCCCCGGGTCCGTCCACAGCTCCAGGCAGGCGGCAGCAGCCATGGCGAACATCGCGGTCCAGCGGATCAAACGAGAGTTCAAAGAAGTTCTCAAAAGCGAGGAGGTGCGATTTCTCTCACTAATCTGCTTTTATTCACCTTTTCCTTAAAAAACTCCCCCCCGTCTTTGTCCCCCTTTTTTTGTTTAGTTTATAATCCGTTAAAGAGTACTTAATGATAGACACAAAATCACCTGGTGAAGGTGTTGGTCCTTGTGTTTGCAAGCAGGACAACTTTAGCCGGCGTTAGCCGCGTGTGTGGCCGAGCCTCTGCTCTCGTGTCCGGCGGGTGTGTTCAGGAAACACCGGGGATCCGGCTCGGACTAGCAGGCCCCTCCCTTCCCCTGCTCTCCCACAAACAAAACCGCTTACCTTTCGAGCAATTACCTGACTAAAACCAACACGCTTTGTCTGAACTTATTATTGAACTTGTGAACTTGTGTTATTGTAAGTTTGGTGCAGCAGCTTGTAGTTTGTTGAGAGAAATGTTTATTTTTTTGACATCTCATCATTAGTTAGCATTAGCATGTCTTGGTGTATCTTAAACGCTCAGTCACCCAGAAAAACTTGTTATCGGCCTTTTTCTGTCAAATGTGGAAGGGTTGCTGTTATTTAAAAGGGATATGTTGTCATTTTATTGCTTGTCAAGTAAATGGTTGGTTTGTAATTAACTTTGGCGTGCCCAAGAAAGCTATCTGTTAAAGCTAAAGGTGTCCTAAAGCTTCACTAGGAGCTCGGGAACAAAAATAAAAACATGGAAAAAAGTCAAAATATACGTAACCTGTGCCTGGTTACAATCAGCTTGTCTGTGGCTTCAGTGTTTTCAGTTTGGAGTGTGTACATGAATAGGGTTGCCACCTTTCAGAAATAGAAATAAGGGACACCCTGATTTCAGCAGCGCAGGAGCCAAAAAAAAAGCCCCAAAACTTCTAAACTGCATAAAATGTGTTTATTTTATATGAAAAAAACAAAATGCTTTGGTTTAAACTGCTTTAATAGCATTGAACTTGCAGGACTGTACAGACAGTCAACCATACTAGCAACTGAAATAGCCTCCTATGCTCTGTATGTCCACATCAGCCCAGATGTATAATATAGCCTAAGAATATGGTGTAAAAGTTAATTTATTTCAATAATTCAACTAGAATATGGTGTAAAGGTTAATTTATTTCAATAATTCAACCAGAATATGGTGTAAAGGTTAATTTATTTCAATAATTCAACTAAAATATGGTGTAAAAGTTAATTTATATCAATAATTCAATTAAAATATGGTGTAAAAGTTCATTTATTTCAATAATTCAACTAAAATATGGTGTAAAAGTTCATTTATTTCAATAATTCAACTTAAAAGGTGAAACTAATATATTACCTAGTCTTATTACATGCAAAGCAAGATATGTTAAACCTTTATTTGTTATAATTTTGATGATGGAATTGTTTATTGATTTCATAAAATATTCTCTAATTTATTTTTTATTTGGGGTTTTCATAAACTGGGAGCCATAATCACCAAAATTATAACAAATAAAGGCTTGAAATATCTCACTTTGCATGTAGTGGGAAATAATATATTTGTTTCACCTTTAGTTAAATTTACTACGAATTAAGTTTTGCAATATATTCAAATTTTCCGACCTTCACCTGTATATTATGACATCAATAAATAAAAGCATAATATGTGTCTGTATTGGTTCAATACGGAACGCAACTTTTAATTCCCATTACGGAACAATTCCGTATTTCAAGGGACGGGTGGCAAGCCTATACATGAATGCCTCATGGAAACCTGTCAAAATGGAATAAGAGTTGTGATTTCACTCGTGTCTGTGTTTTTGTCCCAACTTTTAGACCAGTAAAAACCAGATTAAAGTAGATTTGGTGGATGAGAACTTCACAGAGCTGAGAGGGGAAATAGCAGGTCCTCCAGACACGCCGTATGAAGGTATTGCCACACACCTAAAACTCCAGACACTGACAACATTTTGATGTCCCATTAATGTGTTGCTCTTATTTCTTTCCAAGGTGGCAGATATCAGCTTGAAATAAAAATCCCAGAAACCTATCCATTTAACCCACCAAAGGTATGTGCTTTCATGTTTTCAGTGTGTTTTTGTTTTGAAACGGAGTAAAGACGTGCTTGTGAACTCACTTAAATGCCAGACCGGCGACAAATAAAAGGAAAACGTTTGACACACACAGGACATGGATTTGTATACTCTTACACAGTTAAGTCCAGTGAAATAGTTTTTATGATTTTGTTTGTTTTCCCCTGCAACTACAGTGGATTTGAAATAAAACAATCAAGACATGATCAAAGTGTACACTTTCAGCTCTAATTTATTAGGTTTCACAAAAATATGACTTACCTTTTGGTAATGACAGGCATTTTAAGTACCTCAATATTTAGGAGCACAGAGATTTATTGGACTAAAAAACAGCTACAAGTATAATCATAATTTTTAATACTTGGACAAAAAACAAACTTTGAAGTCGACTGCCTGAAGTGTGGGGAGTCCATTATCATCACAAGTTTTGTCAGATCTTCATTGCCCCCAACTTCAGATGCTGCTTGTTTTGTGGACTTTTCTGTCACCAGTTTTGTCTTAACTTAAAAACCTGCTCTACCGGGATGAGATTGGTGACTCACTTAGCCATTTTTTAAAAATCAAGTAGCTTTTACAGTGTGGTTAGGTCCACCTGTACCGTGGGGTGCTGTCCCATCAGTTTTCCAGCATTTGGCTCAATGTGAGCATGGAGTATAGCCCTGTGCACCCCAAAATTAATCTCTATTGATCGTGTGACTGCTGGCAGAAGTATCGTATAAACCAGGGGTCTTCTACCCTGGTCCTCGGGACCCCCTTTCCTGCATGTTTAAGATGTTTCCTTGCATCATCACATCTGATTCTAATTAATGGTTGTCATCCAGGTCTCCACAAGTCTGTTAATGACACAGTCATTTGTATCAGGGTGTGGTGAAGCAGGGAGACATCTAAAACATGCAGGACAGGGGGTCCTGAGGACCAGGGTTGAAGACCACTGGTATAAACAGTTGGCTCATTTCATTGACAGCCATACTTGTCCATGATGTGTTTTTTTTTTTTGAGTCATGAGCTGTTTCCTTATTTCCTCATACTTTTCTCTTCCCTGTATTGTTATACAAGTTCAATCTTGGTTTCATATGTCCAAAGGATCTGATTCCAGTACGTGTGAGGATTTTTAAAAAGCTGTTTTATGGCAAAGTCTAATCTGGCTCTTCTGTCCTTTAATGTCACCAGTGGTTTTAGACCTTTTTGTCAACCCTCAGTATTCACATTCATAAAGCCATGTTGTCATTGTAGATTGTGATAATGTTACACCTACCCCTAAGAAGGGGTTTTTCATGGCCAAGGAAATCATTTTGTAATCATCTAGTTTAATTGTCTTCTGTGGACTTCCAGGCTTTTTTGTTTTGAGCTCACCAGGGCTTTTCTTTTTAAAACGTATAAAGCTGTTAACTTGGTCACACCTAAGGTTGTTGTCATGTTTCTTGTAGACTTGTTGTGTTTTTGTTTCAAGCCTGACAATGGCCTCCTTTTACAGTACTTGAACTGGGATCTCCTTGGGATTTATATTGTTAGCTCCAATCAGCTACCGAATGTCAACTAGATACCTGATGACAACTCCTGACTGTGTATCTGCTTAATTTGTCTTGAAGTAAAGTGGGAAATGGCCACATAAATGTCTTTCAGTCTAATGCATGTTTGAGTCCCTGAAAATGTAGGTACTTTGCTTTATGCCTTTTATTAAAGAGGACATTTTACAGGCATGGTCTTGGTCCAACCAAAAAGGGGACATTTTCTGTATTAGTACATTGTTGTTTTAAGTCAACATCTTTGGAGAAACAAAATGATTTCTTTGACGATGACGTTCCCCCTTCTACTCATAAAGCATGAGGGGTCTCTGAATGTAATTATTGCTCTTTGCTGTTGTGAGATCTCAATCGCCACTTCTGTGGCCACTTCTGGAGAGTCTTGTGTACGCTCTGTGGCCCGACACCCTGGGACAGGTTCACGCTTCAAAAATTTAAGACAGATTTTCACATTTCAGACACATTTTTGAGATCGACCAGAAAGAAGACCTGATTTGGGAAAGTTTGCCAACAGGTAGCAATGTTAGGTCAAGTCTCCAGTATGATAAATATTTGGTGAGGGTTTTTTTAATTGTGTTGGCTACACTTATAGGGAGAGTGCCAGAGAGAAGCTGAAAGCACATGAGATGAGGAAACAAATAATAAACATGGCAGAAAGCAAGCAAAGCAAATATGGCCTGCTTGAAGTTACTGGTCATAATTTGGTGATGAACTTTGGCAGGAGCGCCCATAAAAGATTTGAGAGTTAGAAGGTGTGGAGAGGAAGTCCCAACTCTCATTTGTTGTGCTCACTTAACAATGTAAAACCTTCTCATACCATTTACATTTGGCATCCCTGAGTCCAGTGAATTAGACCCTTGAAAAGGGAAACAACCCAACTTAATCCACTGCAGAGTCCATTTCAGGTTGTAAAACACAATTGCTGTTGCAGTCTAATGTGGATGAGCAAAACCATAAGCATTTGGAAACGATGACATTGTTGATCCGATTATCTTTCATGAGTTGTTCTTCTGTATCGCCACGTAACCTCCCCAGAGCTAAGCCTCTTAGATGCTCATATTATATGACCATCATCAGAAGATAACACACAGACTTGCCTAAACAACCATGTAAAGAATAACATGGAGATGGAGCACATGTCGCACTTATTAGCTGTTATGCAGCCAAAGTTTGCTTTTAGTAGTACCACAAATGCCAGCATGTGCGGGAAGAAAGCCGTTATAAGAGTAATCTGCATCAAAAGTTATCTCCAGTGTCATATTTGGCCTGTTTGCATTTGTACATTACCCCTGTAAGGATGGATGGTATTTTGATATGCATTTATAATTAGGCCTGAGTTGAAAAAAATCGATTTTCTGATTCTAAATTGATTCTCATATTAATTCCTAAAAATCGATTTGTATGTCTAAAGATCAATTTTTTTTTTTTTATTTATTTTTTTCTCTCTTTCTTCATCAGTACATTTTTGCCTGGTGAACTTTAATCCCAGTAGTCCCAGTAGTTTTGAAAACTCTTTTTCTTTAGAGAAAATGCTGGACAATTCAGCTTAAATTTCTAAATGTTATATTAGTTCAATGACGTTCATATTATCTATATTTACTATAGCTTGTTTGGTTTCTTTGTTATCGGACACGGTTTGTCATGAAATACCTGAAGAATGCCAGGTGCTTCAAGGCAAGCTGTGTGTCTGGTGACAGAATAAATCAGACAAGCTAAAATACTTTGTTTACTGCTTGAGCTGTTGCAATTTCTTTCTTTTTTTGCACTTTAAATGGATATTGAAATGCCTATTTGAGTTATTTATTTCTTAGTTATTTCACAATAATTATTGTGAAATTATTATTTCAATAGTTATTTTACAGCCTCATACCGTTCTTGTTCTTGTTCATGAAAGCCCCATTATCTAGCTCTACTGATTTGATCAGATTATATTCGGTTTATTTTATTGTTGTTTGACTTGGTGTTTTAGGTAATTTTGTACTGTCTGTTTTAACTGTTGAAACTCAATGTTTTAAAGCTGCTGTCTTGGCCAGGCTTCCCTTGTAAAAGAGACCATTGTGGCTCAATGGGACCGACCTGGTAAAATAAAGGCTAAATAAATAAACAGTCATATAATCCAGGCAACACTAACCCAAATCAATATCGGATCGAATCAAATGGTGATAATCGATTCTGAATCTTAAGAATCGGAATCGAATCGATTCTTGACATTTGAATCGATACCCAGCTCTATTTATAATGGTGAAATATATGGATGGAGATCTCATTCTGACATGGATTTTGAATGCTGATGTGGGTTGGGTTCATTTTAAAATGGGCTTGTAATACTAAAATGATTAACAGCCCTGTGAGCAAACTGGGTGGATTCACTAGTAGTTATGTCTCATCTTCTTGTAAGAGTTGCTAATCGCTTGATAAGGACCACACGGAAGTAGGAAGTAACCCTGTTGAAAGTCACGTAGGGTCCCTGATCAGTTGTGTTGTCTAGACCAGCGGTCTTCATTCCAGGTCCTCGAGAGCTGTCCAACATGTTTTTGATGTTTCCCTGGCCTGCATCAACACAACTGATTCTAATTAGCGGTCATCACCAACTTTTCATCAAAGTCTGCACAGTTCTGTTGGTGACACAGTCATCCGTATCAGGGTTTACTGAAGCAGGGAAACGTCTAAAACATGCAGAACAGTGGTTCTCGAGGACCAGGAATGGAGACCACTGGTCTAGACCAGGCAACCCAAAATGTTGAAAGAGCCATATTGGACCAAAAACACAAAAAACTAATATGTCTGGAGCCGCAAAAAATGAAAAGTCTTGTATAAGCTTTAGAATGAAGGCAACACATGCTGCATGTTTCTTTATTAGTGGGGGAAGATTTTTTTTTTATTATGCACTTCGAGAAAAAAGTCGAAATGTCGAGAAAAAAGTACAAATGTTGAGGAAAAAAATCGAAATGTTGAGAAAAAATAGAAATGTCAAGATTAATGTTGAAGTACAATCTTGAGAAAAAAGTCGAAATGTTGAGAAAAAAGTCAATTTCGAGAAAAATTCTAAATGTTGAGAAAAACATTGAAATGTTGAGAAAAAAGTCGAAATGTCAAGATTAAAAAGGAAAGGAAAAAGAGGAAAAAAGGGAAAAAAGAAGAAAAAAGAGAAAAAAAGAAGAAAGGAAAAAAAAAAAGGTCAAACATTTGTGAAAAAGCTCCAGGAGCCACTAGGGCAGCGCTAAAGAGCCGCATGCGGCTCTAGAGCCGCGGGTTGCTGACCCCTGGTCTAGACCAACCAACACTTCAAAATACTAGATTACATGGTGAGCACGTCATCTAGTGTGAACAATGCAGATCTTATGACTCTTGGTGTGTTTTAGAATTTATCTGAATTATGTTCTTATAATTATTATATTTTCTAAATTAGAGTGATACCAGAATATGAACCAAATGAATCATAAATAGCCTAAATGTAGGGATGTCATGCACATAAAATCTTCTACCAGTGTCTCATTTTAATGTTTAAGGCATAATTGTCCTATAAAGTGCTATAACACATCCAGGCACACACTGATATAAAAGTCATACTATCACAAAGGATTTCCAGCTCAATAATTCTTGAAATTGCCCACTCAGAAATCATCATTGAGCCATACTTAAGTAACAGCTATTATGAAAAAGAGAAATATCAGATTGTTAATATATGGCCTAACCTCGTACAAATGAGACCAAGTCATATAAAATCCTTATCTCTGATGTCAAATCATACTCATGGTAGTGTCATTCCCTTCTTCCATCACCTCACCATTTTAACCCATTTTCTTCCAGGTGCGCTTCATCACCAAGATCTGGCATCCTAACATCAGTTCAGTGACGGGAGCAATATGTCTGGACATTTTAAAAGACCAGTGGTGAGTAAGAGGTGTTAAAACCCGGACATGGTCTGTATCTTAAGCCTGGTTGCATCCACTTATCTGCTCCATTGTGTAATGTGTCTCACCCAGGGCAGCTGCGATGACCCTGCGAACAGTGCTGTTGTCTCTACAGGCTCTTCTCGCTGCAGCAGAACCAGATGATCCACAGGATGCAGTAGTAGCAAATCAGGTGAAACAGTCTCTCAATGTGCTTTTCCTGCTAAAGTAATGCTTCCTCGTTCTGTTAAATATGTATAGTTAATGTTGGTTTGTATTCACTGAACTTTCCGTGTGATTCCTCAGTATAAGCAGAACCCAGAAATGTTCAAACAGACCGCGAGGCTGTGGTCGCACGTCTACGCCGGCGCTCCCGTCTCCAGTCCCGACTACACACGAAAAATAGACAAACTCTGTGCCATGGGCTTCGATAAGGTGAGTCAATTTCCAGGTTTTCTTGTACGACTGTAACGCTAGACGCTAAACAAACCGTGGTGTAGTACACAAGGTTCGTTTGGGATCTTTGACGGAGCAGCTGAAATGATCAGTCCACAGTTAAAAGGAAGGAAACAGTTTTTAAAATAAATAAAATGTTATTTTAAAGCACAATATTCCTGGTTTTAATCTCACATTTACATCAAATACAAAATAATGGAGCATTCGTTTTGGTAAACAAGTCATTTCAATGCACTTTGTAGCAGAACTACTTGTGCACAACAAAGTGCACCCCTAGTGGTATTAGAAGATATGCCAGACCATCCTCTCACAGCAGCTCTATACGCCCCCATGTGGCCAGAAGTAGTATTGTTACATAGAGTGGCTTTAAAGATGGTCCTTGTGCCAAGATTTCTTTCTGCTGCTGTACAGATAAAACACCCAATTGAAAAAAATCATGGAAACACTAGTTTTCTGTATAATTTAAGGCTGCAGCTATCGAATATTTTAGTAATAGAGTATTGTACTGAAAATTCCATCGATTAATCGGATAAAACATATTTTTGTTTAGTTAAAGAGCAATTATAAATATACATAAGATGTTAGATGTTAATTGACATCACCAAGACACAAATTATATAATACAGTAGGTTCATGGCTGTGCATTTAAAAACCCTGAACTTACACCAGTCGACCAAATTCACTGCCTTCACTCAAAAAACTAAGGATCTTACAAAAAAGTTTTCTTATTTCTAACCTAAAAATGCCATTACACCTGATAACACACATAACTTAAAAGGTTAGGTGTTTTTCCCATGTGTTTCAATTGAACTTTCATTTGTGTCAAGCAAATTTCAAGTGCTAGTTAAGTTTTAAGTTAAAAGTATAAGATTTTGAGTTTTGGCAGTGTTCAAAATAAAATTATGATACCTGTATTCGAGGAATCGTTTCAGCCCAAGTATAATTATTAAAAACAAAAGTTTCTGCTCTATTTGATGGCATGTTCATGAAATTTTCTGTTTTAATAAGAGCTTTTCAAATGCAACTACCACACTACAGTACAGACTTGTTTAAATATTTGATATGCATAGAGAACTTTAGTCTGAATTAGTGCTTTAAGTGAAATTAGTCTTTGCAAATGATGCGCAGGTTCTAACTTCTTCTTTTGTCTCTTTGGCCGTGTCATCAGAATGCAGTAATAGCGGCCTTGTCTTCAAAATCATGGGACGTTGAAACGGCAACAGAGCTGCTCCTCAGCAACTGAGACCCATTAAGGTGCGAGGATCCAAAACCCCCGGTCATCATGGCATCAGCTCCTCGCTGGCACCATTCCACACCATTGCCTTTTTGTTAAGCAGACCCCCCCCCCCTTCCCAAACACGCACACAAACGCATTGATCACAGCAGTCTGAGCCTTGTTTTATTAACTTAGTTTGCTACGAACGCCACACCAGTAGCACCGTAGTTGCCAATGTGTACACCGGGGGCGGATCTAGAATTCTAGATCTGATATCCATTGATATCCGCCACTGCCCTATATGTTTAAAATCGCTGCGGATGGCGCTCAGCTCGTACAAGCTGGCAGCAACAAGAGGGAAACACTTGTTCTTCTGGACAGGCGGGCTACAGGTTGTTTTCCTGCACGTGCTGCCACTCTCTGGTGAATTCCAGTACTGCACATTATACTCAGACCAGCTCAGGAGTAAGAAACGGGGCTCTTGAGAAAACATCCCATCCCCCCTAGATCCACCACTGGTGTACACCCCCGTTGCCTGTCAGATCTCATCCAGTCATTATGGAGGTTTTATTTATTTTTTTGTCCCCTCTTGACTTAAAATGTGTGCTTTCTTAATAGACCCAAACAATCTCTGAACCATGCATCCTGTCTTCCATTTAATTTGAAACCCTCCTTCACAAATGTTGTACTCTTAAGTTTTATTCCCAGATATTCCCACCCATTACTAAAGATTGGATGTATATGATTTTCCTAGAAAGGACAGCCTCCTACATCTGGACACACGCACACGAGGAAAAAAATAAATAAACCTGTAAATAGATGTGTGTACATTTGGAAATACATTGGCGATATACTTTTCTTTTCTTACATGGATGGCATTGTACAACAAATTATTTTAAATATAAAGAATGCCTAATTAACTGTTCTATCTGGAGAGATCTTTTTATGCGTTTGTGTTCCAAGAAAACTCCCACTGCATGTCCTATTTTTATTTTATTTCCCCCCTCCTTGTACTTGTTTTGGAGGGTCGGCCAAGTCAAAACCCTGTCCGTAGCGGCGCAGGACTTAAGAGCTAGCTCATGCCACCTTTTCTGCTAGACAACAATCAAATCTTTTATCCATCGCATGTTCCATTGCCTTATTTCATTTGGCCAAATGATGTGGTGGGCGAGTATGTTGAATATGTGTAAACACCTGTAACATCTGCTCTGAAAGCTGCCAGTCACCCAGTTTGGAGCTGTATCTGTGAGAAACAAGAGCATTTTCTGTTGGTTTTGTTTTGGGGTTGTTTTTACAAGCTTGTTGGTGGAGAATGTGATGTCATTAAGCATTCAGTTTTGCGCTGCTCTGCTGTGGTGATCTTTTACTCTTTTCAGGACAGTCACCGTCACCCGCAGGCGCTGATCAATCCGCACACAGATGTAATCAATCGGAAAATGAACTGTACAGTCAAGTCGTTGAACAGGTGTAGAGGCGACGCGCCATATTCCACCCAAACGTGCTCGTCTTCACACCCAAAACAACAAAAAGGCTCACGTTTTAAGTATTAAGAGGCTGGGATTCCTCTATCCTCTAAAGCGAGTGGCCTTGCTCAGTGTTGCGGCATATTTTAATTCTGAGGTACATGGACTGTAAAGGAAATGTTGAGCAAATGCTTTCAAACTATTTTTTTTTAGGTTTATATTCTTTTTGCTCGGCCTCCAGCTCAGTCTTTTATAACAGGGGTTGAATTGAAACATGACAGGGGGTTATTGTGCAACCCTCTGACAGTGGAGTCCACAGGCAGAGCCAAAAAAGTCAAAAATAGTCATCAGTGGCTGATAAAAATGCACATATACAATCTCTTGTACTTGTAAATAGTTGATTTTAGTTTTGAAGAGCTTTGTTTCAGTCACCCGAGTGCACCATTGATGGCTGGATCTACATTTTATAATATAGACAGAAATGGAGGCCCCCTCTATCCTGTCTTGTCATTCTCCCTGTGTACAATATTGCACGATAAAGCATTTGGAAAAAAGTGGGGGGCTGTTGCATCTCAGTTTCTCCATCTGTATCAAGACTTTTAATTTTTTTTTTCCCTCTTGGAAGCAAGCATCAGATTATAAAAAGCATGGTTATTTATTGTGACAGTGTCATGTTTCTTTGATTAAAAAAAGAAGTGCAAAGTGAGTCTCCTTGTGATTTCTTTTCTTTAAAACTAGGTTCTAAATGATGAAGATGAATCCACTGCTCAGTAACATCTAAAATTATAACTGACATACTTCAAATACATTTGGAATAAGTTGTCAATACAACTTGTGTGATTTTCATTCCCTCGATTGTTTAAAAAACAAAAAACAGGACTTGCCCAACAGAAATGTGATTAAAGTACAAAAAAACACTAGTACCGGTATTTGTAATTTAATGTGCATCTGTTTGTACAAAAAAATCAAAGCCCCTGATCACAGGGCTGTTTAAAAATATTGGACAACTTAAATTTGTCCATTTACACACTGAGGGGGGGGTATAAAAGTCTTGAAACATGCCCGCTGGTGGTTAAACCACTAAAGGTTTTTCCTGAATTTATACTAGAGCCAAACACACAAAAAAAGCTGATATAATCTGCTCAAGTATCACTGTTCCCACATGTGTGATTTATGATCAGCTGCAAACGATCGCCTTTTTTTAATATTTGAAAACTCCTGATTGAAAAGTTGCTTGAAGTGTAAAAGTGGTGAAACTCACGTATAAATATCGTGCAACAGAGACGGGGAGGAAGAAGCTGAGAGTCGGGAGGGTTGGGATGTTTCCCCGGGAATTTAATAAGCAACAATCATAATCAGATTAAAACGTTTGTAAAATGTCTTTTTTTTTCTTTTTTTTCTCAAAAATTGCTCCACAAATGAAGCAAAGAGCAACAAACACAAAGGGGAAAAAATATGTTTTTGAGTAAGACCTACATACAGCGAGCTTCAATTTATGACTACAATGTGTTTAAAATCTTCTAGGATGTCAGTGTGTGTATGTGGGGGTGTGTACATTTCATGTTTGTTTTAAGAAAGGTCCATAATATCTCCAGGAAAGCTTTAAGAGTCAGAGGACTTTGAACACAGGATTGGGAAGGTTCGGAGAAGATTCAGGCCCGTTCTCTCGGGTCTGGATTTCACCTTCACCAAGTCCCCTCTTTACCTGAAAAAAAGATAAGACACGAAGTTTGTATTTATTGATGGGGCTTAAGATCCAGAAATTACTGTTAATCAGAAAGCTACAGACTTTTGGCATTTTCCACTAGCACCTGCTCAGCCCGACTCGACTCAGTTTGACACTTTCCCAATAGGGGGTCTACCCGGGTCGAGTAGATACTTTTTCTGTAACTACTCTGCCGAGGTTCTAAGTGTGCTGAATCTGACGTCATCACACTACACGCCACCGATTAGTCTGGGGTTTGGGAGTCAGACGTCTGGGTCAGGATGTGACATCAGCGAAAGAGCGACTCTGACGGCTTCTTGTTCATTTTATTCGACCAGCAACGGCAGCGCAAAAGTCTGTTTCATGATCCAACTCTGAGGTGCAGATGTTCATAAACCTGGTGGCTGAGGAGAGAATTAAAAAGGGATCTAGACGGGCGATAAGGAACGACAAGATCCACCAGGAGCTCTGTCACTTCATAGCTGCTCACGGCTCCCAGCTGACTTTTCAGCAGCGCCGAGACAAACTAAAAAAATTAAAAAGCGTCTCCGCTTGAAGCTTCTCTCACTCTCATTTTTTAACTTGATATCGAACACAAGCCACAGACCCAGCAGCACATACAGGACTGTCTCAGAAAATTAGAATATTGTGATAAAGTTCTTTATTTTCTGTAATGCAATTAAAAAAACAAAAATGTCATACATTCTGGATTCATTACAAATCAACTGAAATATTGCAAGCCTTTTATTATTTTAATATTGCTGATTATGGCTTACAGTTTAAGATTAAGATTCCCAAAATATTCTAATTTTTTGAGATAGGATATTTGAGTTTTCTTAAGCTGTAAGCCATGATCAGCAATATTAAAATAATAAAAGGCTTGCAATATTTCAGTTGATTTGTAATGAATCCAGAATGTATTACATTTTTGCATTACAGAAAATAAAGGACTTTATCACAATATTCTAATTTTCTGAGACAGTCCTGTATATCATCTCCATGTTTTACATCTTTAGTGTTGTTGTCTTCTTCGTTTAGATCACATAGTCAAATACGTCACAGCAGCTTCGCTCCAACCTCCTACTTCTGCTCAAGGTGCTGATTGTTATGGAAAAGAAACCAGGACAAGTTGAGTCGAGCTGAGATGAGTAGAGCTGAGTAGGTACTAGTGGAAAAGTGCCATTTATCACATGTTTTATCGCAGTCCGTTTAAAATTTTCCAGGTTACATCAAAACAACAGCTCTGAAAAAGTTCAGATCAGCTCGTTTTTCCCCACTCTCACCTCTGTAGGTCGATCTGTCTCTTTGTCCCTTCGTCCTTCTGCTGCTGCTGTTTCGACATCTTGATGTTGATGGACTCTGCTGACGGGTTGGCGTCGGCTACTCTCTTCCTGCCCCGGCCCGCTCCGCCCCCGGCCGAGGCTGCCGCTCCTTCCTTTTCAGCCGCTACAGGGGCGGCCGCGCTCTTCGGAGGTCGTCCGCGTCGTCTGACGGGCGACGCTTCCGTCCCGGCTTCGGGAGTCGCTTTCTGACTGGGCTCTTCCTAAGTGGCGATGAGAACAGCTCGGTCAGAACAGAACAGAGGTGTCAAAAGTATTCACATTCATTACTCAGGTAGAGGTATAGATACTAGAGTTTAAAAATACTAAGTTGAAGTATCAACTCAAGTTTTTTACTCAAGTAAAAGTATAAAAGTATTGGTTTCAAAACTACTTAAAGTATAAAAGTAAAAGTACCGGTAATGTAAGGGGGGAAAAAGCCATTAAGGACAAAAGGCATTGAAAATGAATGCATCTTAGTATAATGCAAATATATTAAAGAACCATGTGTACTATTGAGCAGGAACATGTGTTTCAGAGAGCAGGAGATATGATGACTAGTTGCCTATAAGTATTGTAATGGTGCAAAAAGTCAAACTTCAGAGGCATGTTATCATTTATCCTAACCTTTATTGGAATGTACATCCAAGTTTAGTTGCAGGAATCTGAGGGCAACGGATGTAAGAACAAAACTGGACAAGAACGTCTGAAACAACCACAACCAAATTCACTCTATCCGGATGGAGCAATTTAACTGTATAGATTTTTTTAAAGGCCGAAATGAAATAGAGTAACAAGGCTGTTTTTTAAAAAGTAAGGAGTAAAAAGTACAGATAATTGCGTGAAAATGTAAGGAGTAAAAGTAAAAAGTCGTCTGAAAAATAATTACTCCAGTGAAGGATAGATAACCAAAATTTCTACTTAAGTAAGGTAACGAAGTATTTGTACTTTGTTACTTGACACCTCTGGAACAGAAGTGGTTTGAGATGAGAAACGAGAGAGATGTCTCTCCGCTGTGGGCTTTACCTTCTTCCCCTCCTTCCCTTCCTCTTTCTGAATGACTGGGTTCTCGTTGTTTTCCTGCGCTCGGCTCTCCGGCGACTCGGTGGTAGTGCTGCTGTTACTACGCGTAAAACCAAGCAAAGACAGATGTCAGATGCGTTACTTTCCTGTCGAGCGATTGCTTGACGCGTGTTTGTACCTGTTCTTGTTGATGGCTGAGCTCAGCGGGGAGGAGTTGCTGCTGGTGTTACTGGTTGTATCTGACGCTGGTGTGGTCTTGGTGAAGATCCTCCGTCCTGGTACTGTTAAAGGTTTGTTGACGGCTCCCAACACTGGAGATGGTTTAGGCTACAAAAAAAAAACAACAAAAAAGCAAGATTTAAGAAGTAATTATATTTGCTGCTTTCAAAATTGTTCACTGATCAGGTTTAACACCACAAACAAAAACAACCACATTCATTTTTTTCTTGGCATGACGTAGTAATCGCAACAGGATGAGCTGCCAACTCGCCAGTCGTCCTAAAGTTTTAAGCGCACTACTTCTGGATGAAATTGTGGAAATTGATCTCCCAGAAACCCCTCAGAGGTTTCAGGTTCACATATGCTCACCTTGAAACAATTTGTTGCAGACTTTTTTGTCTTTTTACAGTACTGATGGCTAGAGTGGTTCCAGAAATGGAAATTAAAGCAACAAAAAGTAAGAAAAAAGGTTTTTTCTCATGTTAAAACACCAGTTTTGATTCAGTTTGAAAGGAATATTTTATTACTTTGAGTTTGTGTAGTACAGCTCACACAGTTTCTCGTCCCTACGATGACATCGACAAAAACTACCTGCAGTAACTTTGGACCATTTTTCAAAACTGCTATCACTTTATGACATTAGGTTATATACCCAAGGATGAAAGTAGCTCACACAGCTGCAGCCATCATTCATGGCAGAGGCGATGGAGAGACTCATGAAAGCGAAAAAGCAAAGGCCGAACAGGACTAAATCTTGTACAGTGTCACAACAGCGAATTAAACTCCACAACTATAGGAGGACCTTTGTTAGCTAAAAACGGCAGGAATTCCTTTGTGCTGCTTTAACCTCCAAAGATCAAAGAGCTTCTGGACATCAAACACTTTTATTTTAGGAAGGAGAAAAACAACTCTGTGGTACAATATGGCTTAACAGAAAATAATTTCACTGATTACTTTGATCAATCAATTTCAGATTATCACTCAAGTAATAAAACATTTAGTTTGGAGCATTTACCTTCCCGGTGAGCAGCATTTGTCTCATCTCTGAAGTCAGGTACTCCTTGTCATTTTTAAAATCCTGATTAAAGAAAATTACAATGAAAGAAAAAGTTATCATTAACTGGAAAACCACAAATAACATCAAAATGATTGATTTGACCTTTTAACAAATTATATTTTTTCTGTTTCTGAACAAATATGTAGCTCTAACAAAGTGAAGTTTCTGCCTTTAGTACAAGAAAACCAATACTTGGCCGATAATGAGCCATGCAAAACACAATTCCAGACGGACGAAGCAGTCATGATGTGCATTAAAACGTGTGTGCAGGTTTGTGTGTTTCTTTACTGCCTTGTCTTGTATGAGAAAGAACTTGGAGGGAAGGACAGGCTCTTTCGGACATTCCAGGTGACACGCGGTGCTCTTGTTGGCGATGACGAAGAGAGCAACATCACAGACGATATACAATTTCTGTAACCATGACAACACAAGACTGTTAGTACTTAATAAAATACTTAATAAAAAAAACAACTTAACATGGTTTTCCATTTTATTGCTTTTATCACAAACACAGCCTTCCCAGAGGAATGAAACATACAGGACTGTCTCAGAAAATTAGAATATTGTGATAAAGTTCTTTATTTTTTCTGTAATGCAATTTAAAAAAACAAAAATGTCATACATTCTGGATTCATTACAAATCAACTGAAATATTGGAAGCCTTTTAATATTGCTGATTATGGCTTACAGTTAAAGATTAAGATTCCCAGAATATTCTAATTTTTTGAGATAGGATATTTGAGTTTTCTTAAACTGTAAGCCATGATCAGCAATATTAAAATAATAAAAAGGCTTGCAATATTTTAGTTGATTTGTAATGAATCCAGAATGTATGACATTTTTGTTTTTGTAATTGCATTACAGAAAATCACAATATTCCAATTTTCTGAGACAGTCCTGTAATGTAAACATGTTTCCACTTGCTTATATGCTCATTTCTCCTGGAGGGGGCGGTAAAGGTACAAAGTCAGATCTGAAATCTGTTAGTATGATATAATCTATGATCCAGGTTAGAAACTAAGGTGCAGATGCAGCCAAGTTTGTCATGTGGTGAGTGTGTGTGTGTATGTGCACGTACCTCATTGGCCTTTGCATCTTCAGGACACTGAGCATCCTTTGTTTGTTTGATGTTCTCAACCATCTTCCTGAGAAAGGCATGACTGTTGTTTTCATTTTTGGTCATCAGCACTTCTAACATGAACCACAGGCACCTGAAAACATGAGTCCACACACATTAAACGCGTTACATCACGCTCGTACCCGTTACTTATCATACCATAACAAAAAAACTAATTATGTGAACCTTACACCGAGCTCAAAACACACTCACTCTTTGACGTCTTTCAGCTGTTCGTATTCATGTGGTTTTGTGAAGTCGGGGTCGTGGGCCAGCAGGTGAATCATGTACGGAACCACGTACTCAGGAAGGAGAGAGACCAGTTTTTCTGAAGAGAGACGGTGAGAAATGCTCATTTCAAAAGAAAGTAAGTAAGCTTTAAGTTTCAGGCATCGTTACATTAGATTATAAATGGAGGCCAATGAAAACATGAGATCAATGTCAAGTAATGACTAATCAAACTAATAAAACAGTTCTGTACTCTCGTTTTCACCATATATAAACATTCTTTATGGAATATTTTTCAGGTACTTTAACTTAGAAGACATTGGTCCTTCGCAGCGGTTAAATTACTTTAATGTCTAAATAAAATGTATATTATAATATACATTACAACGACCAATCACAGATAACTGTTTTACTTTACTAGCATGCACCTTCCAGCTGTTTTACAGCTTAAAATGTCAATTACAATTTTGAGTAACTTTTAGTAAGTTTTCTCATCCTGGTCTTCAAGAATTAAAAATCACTCTAGGAGTGTTATTAGATGGCATTTGTTAGCAACCAAAACAACTTGAATCAAAGCAGTTTTGTGTGAGAACGGAGTGGTTATTTTTCCCAACAACATTGCAATTTATATTATCAATTAACGCAATAGACTGACATCGAAACAAACAACTGTTTTCAGCCTCTGAGAAGAATCAAAAATGTCATCCCACTTAAGTAACGGAACAGGGACAATCTAAGAAGAAAAAGGACTGTACAGGCATCTCCTTTAGTCCCTTCCATCACATAAACTCTACAAGTGAACCACTGATGTGTAAGTTACTCTCAACGGATATAGGAGAAGTCATGGTCCTTCTTTTTGTACAAACTTATAACGAAATGCCTGCGACCTGACAAGAGATACCTGCACAAACTGGGGTCATCTTTGTCTTCTTCCACATGTTTGTTCCAACTGAGAACTGCTTTGATTCAGGTCACTTTGTTCTCTAATGAAAGTTTATGGTCTTCGATTATAACAATAGATCGAGTTGATTTAATTCTGGCACTTTTCTTTAAATATCTACTTATAGTAATAACTTTAAAACATGATTCAAAATGGTCGAACGTGACCTTTAAGAGTGAAACCCACCGAGCTAAGGAATGAAAACATGTTGACGGTGGAAACTCACCCTGAGCGAGGGGGTTTTGTTTGATGTACTCTCGGCGGACGGAGATGTTTTTGAGGAGGCACTGTCGGGCGTGGGCGCGGCGCTCCTTCACCGGGTCCTTGGCGCACAGAGCGAAAACCGCCAGGTACTCCAGAGGTAGCAACAGTTTGACGAGAGCCAAGTGCAACTTCTGTGCAAAGATCTGACGAACCTGGTAGCATTCGTCCTGCACAAAAGAACGAGCAGTTAGTCGATTAAAAAGAAGAAAAAAAAACTTACATAAAAGACAAATTCCTGTGAACCACTTCACAATACACTGTGAATGAACCAATGCAACACTTTTGCTCATCGTGTGCGTTCCACCGAAGGCTTTTTCCACAGCACACATTTGGACTTGCCATAAATAAACACAGGTCAAACTTATAATCTATAAAGGCTCCATGAGTACAGTGAGCCTGCATACACGCTGCTGTATTAAAAGCCACAAACAGAATTCATCCGTCACTTCGGCTTTTAACAATTGCTTTCAGTCTGACACATCAAACATAATTTATGTATAAAAACAAAAGTTAAACTGACATTGATTACGAGTCCACAGAGCTGAAACTGCTCCGGTGTGATGATGTCATGGTAACATGGTTCTTGTGCCAACTTCATAATGGCTGCACCAGCAGCGAGCCTCAGACGAGACATGTCTGACTTACTGTGAGAAGAAAACAAAAAGAGGCAAAGGAAAAAAAAAAAAAAGAGGCAAAGATCAAGACAGATGAACTAAATCTAAGTGAGTTTCTGACAGGCACCTTGTTAGTTTACCATCACCCCTGAAGCTCCGTGTTAACTTTGACAAACCTTAGAGCTATATGATGATGCAGCACTGTGACCAATGTCCTGAAGTCACTTTCTTTCTTTTGGTCTTAAAGACATCTCACCTTCTATCCAGAAGGTTAAATAGCTTCAAAACTAAAAGAAAAGGCAGTTTGATTGCCTTACTTCAAAGCCTTTGAGAGATCTACACCAGCATCCTGGGATACCTGATTTTCTTTTGCTCTGTGAGGTCTCCCTCGCTGACCAGCATGGCTGACAGCAGGCGAAGGGTTGAGTTTGCTGATTTGGACTGGTTGTTCTTCATTCCCAGTAACCAACGCACCAGTAACTTGATGGCCTGAACCTGGGGGGAGCAGGAACAGAATGCCTTTATAAAAATCTTTGTGTAATCCATAACAAAAGGTCAAGATTAATACAAGATGGTTAAGAATATGGACTATTTCAATCAAATATCTCATGTCATCCCTCACCTTTGCTAGAACCTCTGGGGAGACTTCTTCATCAGTGGTCCACAACTTCCCGTTCTTATTCCCCACTGACTGCACGCACAAAAACATATGCAAATGAGATGTTGAACACTTTCTTTTGCCTCTACAACAATCCAACTGGTAATATAATATATTCGAGCCACGCACCCGATCATTCATGAGCAAGTCTTTCACTATGAAGTTGGCCACGATTGATTTCATCGGCGAGGCAAACTGATCTGGAGCCAGCATGGATATGTGCCCGAGGGACACGAGTGGCGTGATGAGCTGCTCTGGAACATCTGCGTTGAGACTACGTGACAAAGGCTACAGATAGAAGGGAGAAAAGAAACAAACCCAAAACAGCATGAATGCATCCAGACAAATAAATGTTCAGGTGCAGAAGAAACAAAGGTGACTGACAAATTTGTTAAGACATGGTTTCCTACCTCAAAAATCTGTGCCAGCTGCACCTCCTTGTTGTTAAAGATAGCGTGAATACAGTGGACAGCCTGCTTGGCCTGGTGAGGTGTGCCCCGCTTCGCTTTCTGATGCAGGACGGGAATCAGTGTCCTGAAGGAAACACCGCAGTTTTAAAACTAGAAATTCAGTCACCATCTTAAAAAAAACAGATGACACTTCCAACGCTTTAAAAAAAACTTTTTTTTCCAAATAAAGAAATAAAATGACATCTGATGTAGACTCCTGCCTCAACAGTAGGAGGGAGATAATACAGTGTTTGAGTCTGTGATTTATTAATACACTACAAAGGAGCTCTGACGCCGTCATTCATCCGTCTCTTACGATCTTATCTGTTGTAACTCTGTCTCGATCTTCTGTCCGGTGTTTCTGAAGATCTGGATTGCTGCCTCCGCCACTTTGTCATCCTCCATCTTCAAACACTGGAGCAAAGACTCGTAGGTCTCCGCTGAGTGGAACGCTGTGGGATGTGTGAACGACAGGACCTAAAAACAGAAAGGAACCTGCTCATTTTCAAAAATCTGTTTAGTCATTTAACACTTGAGTGTTAAAAAAAATACAAAATTTAAATCATGAGAGCATTTTCTGCTCCATCCTATTCAAATGTCACACAAAGTCTATATATGTTTTGCTTTTGTCTTCTGTTCACAGGGTCCAAATCGTGTACCTTGAGCAGTTCTAGTCCAGAGCGGATGGCTGTATCAGGCGTGACACCCTCCTCATCATCATCTGCTGTGCCCTCAATGGATTTGTTCAGCAGCTTTACCAGAGCACTAAAGTAAATCACAGAATATAAATTACACCCATCCTCACACGTCAACATAACCTATTACCACATGTTTTCTGGATGGTTAACACACTCTTAAATGCAGGCAAGTCTTAGATCAAAAGTGATCACACTATGCAACTACAAAAAAAAAAAAAAAAGAAAGCTCCCACTGAAAGTGTTTTTCTCTCCGGGTGTTTTTCCATAAAGCAGAAAGGGTTAAGGTTGAGCCCAGATGCCTGCAGTTACACAACACCACCACTAGGTGGCTCAATGAATGAGAAAAGCCTGTTGGTACAGTTACACAATGACTATCAGCACATGAGGAACTCTGACAAAGAGGAAGAAACACTATGGACCCGTCATAGGACTGAGTTGTTTAACAAAAACAAAAAAAGCAAAAGAAAGTTAGAACTCAAGTACATGACATGCCTATTAAAGAAAAAATGTAATTTTGTGTTTATGAAAAAAAGTTGTTTTTTACCTGATTGCCTCAGAGTCGATGTGAACAGGTGCGATCCGCTCCAGCAGGAACTTCACCATCTCCAGGAAAGGGTTGGTTGGCTGTTTTGGGAATGTCAACTTCCGCGTGATTTCTCTCTGCATTAAGTATAAACAGTACACATTTATTCAAAATATTCATGCTTTAAAAAGCTTATAATAAAAGGTGCTCACACATTTACACCAAACGTTGTTTCATCTGAAACAAACTTAAAACATAAAAAGGAAGTTTACTTTATCGCTTCCTATTCCATTCACTTTTGTTTCTTGATAACCACAAAAAAAAAAAAAACACAAACTTGTGTTTGTGGCCCATTTTTAAGCATCCATAACAGAAATGCCACATGTGAGTGGACTTTCAATCTGTCCGTAAGTCAGAATAGTACATTTGTGTGTTCTCACCACACAGATCTCGGCCTGTTTGCAGGAGCAGGTCGGACTGATGAGCATCTCCAGCTGGATTCTGAGCTTCTCGTCCTCAGCAAGAACCTGGTTGAATTTCTTCATGAAGTCCTGGGCCTTTCCAGCATCCGGCAGGTTCTCTGCAAACACACAGCAGTGTCGGATTACAAAAGTCAGTTACAATTGCAATACATTTGTGACAGTGAGGGGGGGGTGTTACAACCAAAAACGTAATAATGGCCAATAACGTAATAACTGCCAATAACGTAATAATTTTGGCCATTTCAAATGTAATAAAGCCAATAGTGTAATAATGTGCCAATAATGTAATAAAACTTTTGAGCCAATAACGTAATAACTTTTTGCCGATAATGTAATAAGGCATTACATTATTGGCTGGTTATTACGTTATTGGCCTGGCAACATTTATTACATTATTGACTAAAAAGTTTTATTACTTTATTGGCACATTATTACACTATTGGCTTTATTACATTTGAAATGTCCAAAATTATTACATTATTGGCAGTTATTACGTTATTGGCCGTTATTACGTTTTTGGTTGTAACAGGGGGGACCACCACCACACAGTTAACATACAGATTATGACACGATAATGTAATTTACATTTGTTTCTGCTTCCAACTTACTGGCAATACTCATAAGCTTCCCGAACATTGACGTGCTATTGGCCTCAGACTGTCGAGGAGAGGGATCAAAAAAAAGGAAAAGAAGAAAAACAAGTTAGAGAGTCATTTGGGAACTCATCTCTGCATATTTTTTAAACTATTACTTTAAATAATTGCTGAGCCTCAACACACCGCTGGCAACTTATGAAGATCAAGCAGCTCTTTGACGAGACCTCGGAGCATGTTCTGACACTTCCACATCTCATTAAGCGCCCTGGAAGCAAAGATCAATCAAACAGACAGAAAAACACAGGAAGAACTTAATATGTTGCCCTTGTTTTCATATTGCAAGAGGACTTGGACATGGTATTATGTTGCAGTTGTGGGTCGATATACAATTCAATATTTATGTGTAAAATGGTATAAAATGTTACTCACTTTACAGCATTTGTGTCCAGGCAGGCATACAGGTAGTACAGGCATTTCATCTTCTCCTCTGTATCGAGACTGTGAGGCACCATGTATTGGGCAAAAATCTTCTCAACTAATAACCTGAAACAGAAAGCTTCCATTAATTATTTAAAAGCAAAGAAAATGAACAAATAAATCATTTCTTGGTGGGAACTTTGTAGTCTGGTCTGTTAGACAGACATAGTGCTGTAATCTTAAGACGTTTTATCTCCAGTTGTGGTGAGTGAACGCTTTTACTGGAACACAGCCAAATAAATAAAACATGAATAACAGATTTAATTACTGTTATGCCAAGTATTGCAGTGATTTTATCTCCGATTGCCAAAGGCGGGAGCTTTACTTTTGTTTGTCGGTAAGTGACGGCCACAAAAAGGGTGATTTTAACATTCCTTTTCTTCTTTACCACATTAAATAATATGCACAGTGTGGGTGTCCTCACTTGTCATCGATGCTGTTCTGATAATAGATGTGCAGTAGTTTGTCTTTGATCCAGCTGATCTTCAGGGCTGACTCCTTGCCGGCTTCGTGGTGCAGGCAGTACTTCTTGAAGAGCTGAGCAAGGCCCATCATGGCCTCCTTCCGCACGCGCCACTACAGGAGCGCAGACAGACGAGGACAGGAAAACAGATTAGACCGGAAGGAATGAAATTGAGATTAGGAAAGTACATTTCCTTATCTGTATTTTGGGGAAAGTTATCTGGTGTTTGTGATCGGGGAAACATATCTTTGTGGGAATCTGCATTTCAACCAGGACAAAATGTGAATTGACCTTGGAAACGTTAGATTTAAATGCTTTTAGTGGATGTGAGTCAGGGCTGGGCGATATATTGAGATTTTAATATATATAGATATATTTTCAAACGCGATAGGGTACGAGACAATATCGTTTATATCGAGATAGGTTATTTTGTGACAAATTGACTGTACATGAACGCTGACCCCTGGCGCTGGCAAAAAAGTACCTTTTTGTGCTGAAACCTGACCGTGTTGACAGGTTAGTTTTCCTGGCACAAAATCTGTAAAATGTACAGTAGTTGACTTGTTGTAATTATTTGAGATTTGCTCAAAGAGATGCAATATCTGTTTACATGTTTTATTTGAGATTTGCACAAATGTTTTGTTATTTGCACAACTGTCAACCTCAGTGGAAAAGTCTGCCTGTTACTGTCTACATTGTATTAATTGCACAGTGTATTTTAATTTAATTGTTATGCAGGAAAGGGATATTTGTTTTATTTTATTCAAGAAGCATTTTTATTCTATGTATGCAGGCAGTTTATTTTTATTTCATTTGTTTTATGCATTTGGATATTGTGCAGACCTCTGTTAATAAAGGTACCCGTGTGACATTTGGCACGAGGCTTTGTATTAAAACTGTTTTTTTTTTTTAAGGGTTTGCCTCAGAAAAAAATTAAGCTAACAGAGATGCTATGCTATAATGCTTTGGGGGAAACCCCAATTATGGCACAGAAAAAATATCGATATATATCGAGTATCGCCATTCAGCTAGAAAATATCGAGATATGAATTTTGGTCCATATCGCCCAGCTCTAATGTAAGTGCTGGTGATCAGAATGAAAGATCAATATCAAGCATCTAAGAATGAAGACAACTGAACCTGTGATCACATCTCTGCCCACCTACACATATTAGACTCACCCTCTTGTCAAGAGTCCTCTCCCGTACGAAGCCCAGCAGCTGGTCGTTGACCAAGTTGAGGTCTTTCTTTCCAGCGTTGATGATCGTGACAATGACGTCATGCCGAATGGCTTCCTCTGGATCATGCGAACGTACCTTCAAATACTCTGAGTAAAGGAGAGACAGAAACACAGCCATGTTTCTGTTAAAGCAGTTTTCAAAAGAGTGAATTAAGCTGGAAGCCAGAGGAGATGACGAGATAAGGCTCACCTGTCAGGTCTCGGGCCAGGTCTGGGTGGTTCATGAGGCAGTGGCTTGCAAACTTTACACACTCTAGCCTGACAGGTACATGGATGTCGTTGAACCTAGAAAAAAAAGAAGTGACATGCAATAAATTTAACTGAAATGTGCATCAGGCCATCATAAACTGGGGGAATAAACAGTTAACTGCTGATCAAGTATAATCACAAAAACAAACTAAAACTAAAACTAAAAAAGACAGTTCAGTTTAGCTTTCATTGTCATGAGAAGTGCAGCGTAGGTTTTCACTCACCGTCCTAAGAAGCACTGCCACAGTGGTCGGTTCTGTGAGGCGAGCTCAGAGTCTTTGGCCCCAAACAACTTTGCTAGCAACCGTACAACTGCCAGACGTTCCTCGCCGTCGTTGCTCTGCAATCATACCCACACAAGCGCTTCTGTTTTAACAAGTCTTTAACAATTTTAAAAAAGTCACACTGTTTATGTTGCAAACTTAAGCGGTGTGACAACCCATCCGGAGATTTTCCGATTCCCAGAACCATTTTTCTTTTCAAAAACACCAATTGTGATACCGGGGATTGTTTGATGATAGAGTTGTGATCTGATGAGTCTTATTTAATTGTTTTTAAAATATATTTACTGCTAATCTTAAATGATTGTCACGTGAGAATCACTCACACTTCTCTGGGACAACTATTCCCCTACACCACAGCTCCACATGATCACGCAAGAGGCAAATTTCAACATTTTCAATGATAATGCTGGTTATTTAGGAAAATGAATTCTATAGTGTTTTCCTTTAATTCTGTGGCTTTCCAGCATCGTTTGGGAAAAATCTTTCATGCTGGAAAGGCAAACTGCACCATTTGCTGCTGTGGTTCCTCCGTCTTCTCCTTTAACATAATAAAGTCCTTGAGCCACGTCATCTGATAGCTTCCTAAATGCTCAATAACATTAGAGGTGTTACTTTTAGAAACATTTGTGCCACCTCCGGAAACCGCAGCCTTGCATAAAGAGCTTTCCAGCATAAAATAGCGTCATATCTTGGACCTGCCTACTCATGCTAATCTAACAACTCAAGTGTCCTTCTGCCTTCTCAAAACAAGAAACTGCAAGGCAGTACTGCATAGCTTCTTGTCCTTGCTTTGAGAGTAATAACATTAAACTGGGAGTCTGTTTATAAAAAATAAATGTTATCAGTTGCTGCATGGATATAAATACTAGGAGACAATGTGACCTTATTTTTGGCACAATCTAAAAGTATTTCCAACCAATCCTTAAAGTACAAATTCAGTATGATAGCTACTCTAAACATTATTTCCATTTTAAATTGTTAATCAAAAGTAGCAGCCAAAGAGATTCCAGTAACATTTCGAGAGCAATTGTATCAGATTCTGCAGATCTCATCCTGAAGCCACAGCGGCTTTCTACAACTTTTTCTTACAAAAGCAGCATCATTTCAAAACCATCAAAAATGCTTTAGGGTTTAAAATTATGTAGCACACCCCTTCCTGGAAGATAGTTTATTAAACATCCTACTTATATCAGTAGGACTGTTATTTGACTGATATTTCAATAGGAACTACTCCATACTCCTGTTACATTGTTTACATCCACTGTCGACACATTACACTGACACTTTATATTCTTATTTATACCACTACTGTCATGTACATTTACATGTAAATTTTTTTGACATTCTTATATTTATATATTTTGTACATACGAGACATGCCTCATTTATCTGCTTTTATTTTATTCTATTATTATCCTTTTTGGTACTTTCAACGTCTTGATGCTCAGTTGTTCTTGCAATTGCCCCTCGGGGATAAATAAAGTTTTCTGAATCTGAACACAGTTGACTTAACACCTATCCATTTTAAATGTGTGTGTGTGTGTGTGTGTGTGTGTGTGTGTGTGTGTGTGTGTGTGTGTGTGTGTGTGTGTGTGTGTGTGTGTGTGTGTGTGTGTGTGTGTATGTGTGTGTACACGTGTGGCGTATTAACCTTAAGCTTGAACTCCAGCTGTGGCATGACAGAGGTAAGCAGCATGGGGTCGATGGCGAACAGTTCTTGGATGAGGTCAAAGACGTGCTCTGACAGATCACTGACTGATGACTTTCCCATCACTAAAACCTGATTGAAGAACTGTGGAAAGAAAAAGAAAACACACACCAATAAGGACTCCCCATAGGCTCTGCTGTATATAGTGTTTTTTTTTTGTCTTGCTGGCTGATCAAAGAGTTTTTACACGAAAAGCCACATGTACCTAGTCAAGGATACATTCAAACAGTATTTCATAATCTATAAAGTTCTTTTGAGTTTATGGAGTCATTTTCATTGTCAAACCCACACACATACTAAGACCACACAGGGGTAAAAGTGGATTTGAGTGTTTTTCTAACTGTAACTCATGAACCAATCTGACACATCCTTGATGTCTACCTCGTAGGGCTGCACGATTAATCGTTAAAAAAAAATCGCGATCTCGATTCATGCTTGAACGCGATCTCATTTCCAAATGACGACGATTTATAAATTTTTTTTTTTTTTTTTTTTAAAGATGGCTGCATAAAAAAAGGACTAGGCCTATGTTCTAGGTTGTTGTAGTCCTGTCATGGTCAACTATCATGTTGTCATGTTTGTTATATTTTGTTAATGATTGTGGATTACATTTGGAGAAACATCTACCTTTCTCATCACCTGACACATATTGCACATAAATATTGTTAAAATTGTTATTGTTAAAATTATTTAAAGACAAGAGAGATGTTTATTGTTTTTATGTTCAATGTCAGCTGTTACAGCAAAAAGCAGCCAGAGGAATAATTTGTTGCCTCAGAACTACAGGATCTGTTACAAGTCCCCTTTCTGAAAGGGTGTTCAACTCAGGGAGGAACAAATATTGTTCAAAATTGTTATTATTGTTTCAATTATTCAAAGGTTTGTGTAAAGAAGACAAGAGATGTTTATTGTTATTATATTTTTGTTCAGCTGTTGCAAAGTTAAAGTAATAAGTGCAATAAATTTTATATTGGAAAAAAATCGTGAGAGAATCGTGATCTCAATTCTAAGCAAAAAAATCGTGATTCTCATTTTGTCCAGAATCGTGCAGCCCTACTACCTCGCCTCATATACATGAACATGTGTTACAAGGTGATTAAACAAGTATGAGAGTGTTAATATGTGGAGACAGAAACCAGATCCTACTCACATTTGCAATGCATGTCTCAATAGTCTGGACAGTCCTTTTCAGCAGAGTCTTGCCGAGATCGTAAGCTTGTTTGTTCAAATTCTGCTCCAAAAGAAGAGAAATTCTGATTAGTTTGAGCAAAATATTCATTGTTGCACTAACAAAAGCAACAGAACCTCCAAGCTTCTGGTCAGCATCACAACAGCAGGGACATTTTAAACAATTAGATTTCCATCAGTAGAAAAAGCTCAAAATCAGAGTCAGTCATTATAGTTTACAGATTAATATTAATTCCCCTCATGTTTCTCATTAGCCCCTTTTACATTGGCGGATACCTCGCATTTAGCACTGGAATCTAGTGCGTCGCCAGTCCTATTTACATTAAGTGACACAGGTTGGCGCGACTTGCCCCTGAGGGAACATTTAATCACGGGTCAGGACTAATGTAAACCAAAGTGACGCGGGGTGGCGGGTCATGGATGGGATTTGTTGATAACACGATGAGGAAGTCTGCAAGCTCTTCATCCTCAGGGCCGTGGATGTAATAAATCAGCTCATGACAGAAGCGTAATCTGCAACTGGTTGCTAAAATGAAACGGCAGCTTTGCAAGACATGAAACTTGGGTCGTTGCCAAACTGAAGAGCCTCAGGAAGAAGTTATTTGCGGTCAAAAAACATAACAGCAGGAGCGGCAGAGGGAGACTGCTGGTCATATTTGTGCAACACGATTTGGGAGAAGACGCTACACAGATCCCGTTGTTAAGCGGCATGGATCCGCCACCCGCTCCATCTCCTGCATCCAGCCAGCTCTTCTGATGTTGCTGAAGCCAGGAAAGCCAATCAGACGCACACCGTCATGTTACGTAGTACCACTGAATAACGCCTCCTGATTCGTCTCCTCTCCCCTCAACTCGGCTGCCGGCACCGGTGAGGCAATTACACAGCATGCGTTTACATTGCCCAACGCATTAAACACACGTTCTTCATCCAGGGATAATAGCGGACCAGAAAAGTAAAAAGAAAAGTGCGGAAAAAAAATTCAAACACTTAGTAAATAAAGAAATAGTTACCATAAGAATTTGTAATATTTGCTTCCTTATAATTGTAAATCTTTTTATGTATAATGAAAGGTGTTTTGAATATAAAACCTCTTTAAAGCAAACAACAATTTTCTTGACCAATTAAAATTTTCCAGTGACTCTGACCTGCCATTACCCATTTTGAATAAAAGAAGAAGAAATTTAATAATCCAATTTTAATACTATAAGCTACACAAGTTATTTTTCACATCATTTTTTTTAAATTATTTATATTATATTCATTGTTGTAAAAGTTGTGGTCGAAATAGTAGTTGTTTGCTACAATGCATTATTCATTATTATTATCGTAACAGTACGCTGTACACCTTGACTTTATAACTTGTCTGGGATCAATAACTCTGATCAGAGTGTACTATAGCTTCTCTTTAGCGTTGCTCAACCTTCTCTGACCACCTCCAGCAGTGTGGTTTAAGTTACATATATTATTTTTTGTACCATGTAAAATGAATTTATATATTTCAATTAATTCAAATCTATTCACTCTAATGATAAAATGTTCAATTTAGCAAAGAAATAAACATTTAAAGCTTTGCTAAAAAAAACAAAAACAAAATGTTTTGGTCTCCATAAGTAGATTTCCCATCCATGCAGACTCTGGTACCAAGTCAGATGAACTGATATAAAGCAATAAATGTATTAATTATAGGGGGTGTGGCCTTTTGATTGGCAGTCAGCTTAGCCAATAGCTAGCCATCATCACTTCCTCATCAGTAATCGTCATGCTACAAAGTTCAGTGAAGCTACCAGCAGCTTGTAGTAAAGCTCTGGAGATTTTTCTACACAATACCATTGATATAAAAAAACGGTACTATATTTATCTAATATATTGTAAACCAATGTGATTTTTAGAGTCTTACTTTATGTGCAGGAATGAGGTTAATGAGGATCGTGTCCAGCAACTCTTGTGTGACTCCATCTCCCTCCATGATGATAGAACTCATCAGATCCATCATGTGCATCTGCACCTTCTGGTTATGGCTGTTACTGAGGTGGAACAGAGACAGTTTTGTTACATAACAAAGAACAAGAACTTAAGAAGTTTTATAACCTTTATATTCAGTGGTAATGAACAGGACATTCATATTCAAGCGTTATAAAACTTTAACAGGAACACCCATCAGTGTGCATACTTGCAGTTTATTCATTCGCAAAACCTCCTACATGAAAAGCGTTTAAAAAGATTAAAGCAGCAGAGGTCTTACTTGATGACTGAGAAGAGTGTTTTGAAGAGCTGAATGAATATCTCATTGCAGTCCTCCAGTTCAAAACAGATATTGTACGACTTCACCCATGCGAGGTTCTACAAAAAAAACACAAGAGGCACATATCTTTGGCAATTCAACAGTGAACATTTCCTTTAAACTTCCATTCATGAGAAAGTTCTTCACAGTACTATACTGGCTGATGTTCTTCTGCCCCAAGTCTAAACCTTTAATGTAATATATGACAAAGGATGCCATAAAACACTACCATTACAGAACCTAAAGGCAGAGATCATGTTGCATAGAAAAAGACTAATATCAACCAATCAATTGATTTGTTGATTCAGTTCATGAGAGATGGGTTTCCTTATCCGTTCTTTAGTCCACTTGTTTCTGACAAGCGCTCGCCTTACCTCCAGCAGGTAGAAATATCTGTTGAACTGGGGGCTCTTGGTGTCTTCGAGTCCCTTTAGCTGTCTTGTGATAAACAGGAAGATATCCTGGAGAAAAGAGGAATCGTAAGCTTACAGTTTGAGTTATATTTTATTAAATTGTATCTCGATTTTTCAAGGAAAAATCAAGATACACTTTAGAGCAGGGATATTCAACTGGCGGCCCGCGGGCCACTTGCGGCCCGCCAGGAGCTTTTTATGGCCCCTGGTCATATTTAAAAAAAAAGCGGGGGGGAGTAGTGTTGTCCCGATCGATCGGCCGCCCGATCGTCAGCGGCCGGCGTCACTTCCGGTCGGCGGCGGCGTCAATTTCGGCCAGCCGGAAGTGACGAAGTAAGGGAAACTAACTAATGGTTTACATATCGCATTTTGTTAATTAATAAAAGTTTAAGATGCTTGTTAGCCTTTTCAGTTGGTTAATGATTCATTGGACAGTGTTTGTACATGTTAATCTCTGTTGGAGATGTTTTTTACTACTTCAGATTTTTTGCCAGTTTTGCACAGTGATAATGTTTGTCACATTATTTGTTATTAACTTCCGTTTATAGAGGACTTGTTTACATCATTAGGCTTCTAGGATTGGCCTGAAATTTTTTTCATTCACTCTAAATGAGGACTTTGCAATTCAGATGGACTTCTAAGCCTCCTATAATTTCATGCGATTGTTTTGTTTTGCTGATATAATGCACAGATGTGTCATAAATAAAGGAGCTTATGGTTCATATTTTGGTTCCTTATTTATAACATCAAACTGGCTACTATGGACTGAAATGCTTGTGCTCAATGCTTAATATAATATTCAAATTAGGAAATCTTGGTGGAAAGTGGTGCTTTGTCATTATGGCGTGTTTTATTAAAAGTAGGTCAATATCAACTTCATTAAGTTTGCACAATGCATGGTTTCAAAATGAACTTGCATTTAAAATAATATTTCTTTATCTGAATATTATATTTAACATTCACAATGACTCAATCTGGAGACAATACATACATAATCCATATGTAAACTAGACAGATATATTCTCCTGCTCATTGCACAAATGTATTATATATACATAAATCTTCGTCTTTGAGTGCAGAATACATTTTGAAAACCTCCAAAATTTCCACCTGCGCTTTGTGCGCGCACGCAGTGCGGCCCTCTCCATACAGTCCTTTTGCAGATGTGGCCCCCGACCTAATCTAGTTGAATACCCCTGCTTTAGAGTAATCTTACAGGTACAATGGGTGTGAAAAACATCACTGTTTACAGTCAGAAGTGGGGCTCTTCACGTCAGTGAAAGCAAACAAAGTTAATTATCTAGGGAAATATAATGCACAGATGAAAAGCTGAATTACTAACCTTGAGTTTGTCATGGGAGGTGTAGGGAGCCTCAGGAGCATAGATCCTGAAGATATCAGCTAAACAGCAGGCCACCAGTAGCCGTACATCCTTATTGGGGTTCTTTAAGAAGAACTCTGAGGCAAGATGAAGAGCCAGGCCAAGATACTGCTGCTTCTCCTCTTCAGAATCTTGATCCATGTCCATGTAGGTCTTCACCACCATCTGTTGAACACATTTAACAAGAGTTATAGTACTCATACTATATAGTACTCATACATAGTACTCATTGTCTTTTGTTGTGAGCTTTGATTTCTGGAAACTGTGATTTATTAATATTGAGCAACAAAAAAAAAAAAAAAAAGTTTTTGTTACAAATACAACCAATTTCATCTTCAGCGACGTAAAAGGTTTCAACCATAAATTGCAAAATATCTGTAAAAGGAATCTGTGCCGTCACCCATAGGGCTTTTCTCAAGCCTTTTTTCCCCACATTGCAAGGGAAGTCAAAGAAAACACACCCACTGTATGTCAATAAACATTAGCCACGCCTGCCTGCTCCTTAGTCGATCCATGCTGAAGGAGCTGCAGAGCTGCGATTGGTCGTTTACAATAGAATATCCTGTTTCAGTTGTTGTTTTGGTGGAAAATCAGAAATAACTGATGCGTTTAGACAATGCTGGGCTAGTAACATATCCATGCTGTACCCTCCTATGTGATTTCTTGCTTGTGTTGTTCTCTCAGATGTAAGTCGCTTTGGATAAAAGCGGCTGCTAAATTACAGTAGTAGTACAAACTGTCAATTGGCGCTTTTGCATTAGCATCACCTCAGCTCGGTTCTACCCGTTTTGCGCTTTCGCACTAGGGCTGAGACGGGTAAAGCCACTCCAAGTCGATACTTTTTTCTGTAACCATTTCAGCCAGGTTCTTTGCGGGCTGAGCAGGGACTATTTCTGAGGTCACCACCCTCCGCGCCACTGATTGGTCGGGGGGCGGGGCCGTCAAACGTTTGAATCAGGAAGCGGGAGTCAGAGCGAGAGCGACCCGCGGCGATTTTATTATAAAGCGCAAAACGTCTGTTTGGTGATCCAACTCTGAGGTGCAGATGTTCTTAAACCTGGTGGCTGTCGAGAAAAAATTAAAAAAGGGATGTAGACGGGCTGTTTTTTTCTCAGCCGCTCCCGGCTCCAGCTGATTTCTCATCTGCGCCGACACAAACAAAGGTGCTGCGCAATCGAGTACGTCACAGCAGCTTCACCCCAACCCCTCCACTTCTCCCCTGGCAGTGCAAAAACACATGTGTGGAGCCGTGTAAAGCCGCGCCGCGCCGATTCGGGCCAAGTAAGTCCTAGTGCAAAAGCGGCAAATTGCTTCAGGAAGCTTGGTAGCATGACAATGACTGATGAGGAAGTGACAATGGCTTGCTATTGGCTGACACTCGTATTAAAAATAAATTTATTGCCTTATAAAAATTTCCCGGAAGTGGAACAAAAAAAAAAAAATTTTTTGTGAAACATCCTATAAATATGTTTATTTCTGAACATTTTAACATATGAGTTAATGGAGACTGACTAGCTCTTGGAGCCATTCGAGGAACTGCAACTTTTGACACTTCATTGTTGGCCTTAATTGGTGAATTCCCATTATACTTCTTCCCAAAACAAAAGGAGGGGGCTGGTGTTTCCATTAAATTAATGTTTTTCTTATTATGGGCATAACTTTCTTATAATATTGGGCTAAAAACAGCCGGAACTAGATTTCATGCTTTAGATTCATGGAATATGCAACTATTTTACGCTAAATCAAACTATTGACACTTTTGCGCTAAACTGGAATATCGACACGTCTGAAAAACCACCTCATGAAAGTGTAAAAAGGTTTTTGCAACATTTTTTTCAAATTCCATTATAGGTCTTTCTTTTGCAATATTTAGGTTTTGCACAATTTTAGTGGTAATGGAAACACAACTAATATAGAAGTTATATGATTGACAGTGGGTTTCAACACACTCTGGATTCTGCAGTGGACCACAGACGAAACATAAATTTAAAATGTACATATACCTGAGCTCAGGTCATCTGGTTGCCCTCAGAGTTTAAGGCAGTTGAACAAGTTTAACCTCCAGCTACTGACAAAAGCACATTGCACTACATTGCCGAAGTTCAAAGCCGCTTACAAACTGGCAAACTGTAAAATCTTGTGAGCCACCTATTTTTTTCTATTGACCGTTACATATTGGCCCAAGCAAGAGAGAAAAATACTGTATTTTTAACTGTATTTCCTTACACGAAACTGGCATTCCTGAACCAAAGTGTGACTCCACGTCGTGAGCGTGAAATGAGACAGATTGCATCAATCATGTCCATTGCGCTCATATTAATAACAAAAATAACAGTGGAGGAGAAAATGCCTTTCGCCATATTGTTATGGTCCTTTTATCAGCAGTGCATGCAAGCAGTATGTGCAAGAGAGGCGCGCCGATGTGTGGAGAAGCTGGCCGTGAAGGTTTGAACTAGGGCTGGGCGATATGGACCAAAAGTCATATCTCGATATTTTCTAGCTAAATGGCGATACTCGATATATATCTCGATATTTTTTCTGTGCCTTAATTGGGGTTTCCCCCAAAGCATTATAGCATAGCATCTCTGTTAGCATCTCTGTTAGCTTCATTTTTTCTGAGGCAAACCCTTAAAAAAAAAACAGTCAGTTTTAATACAATTCCTCGTGCCAAATGTCACACAGGTACCTTTGTTAACAGAGGTCTGCACAATATCAAAATGTATAAAACAAATGAAATAAAAATAAACTGCCTGCATATATAGAATAAAATGCTTCTTGAATAAAATAAAACAAATATCCCTTTCCTGCATAACAATTAAATTAAAATACACTGTGCAATTAATACAATGTAGACAGTAACAGGCAGACTTTTCCACTGAGGTTGACAGTTGTGCAAATAACAATAACAATAACAACAATAACAATCTCAAATAAAACATTCAAGTCAATTTGTCACAAAATAAGCTATATCAAAATCATAAAAAAAAAAATTAAAAAAAAAAGATTTATTATTTTTTTTAAATCGATATAAACGATATTGTCTCGTACCATATCGTGTTTGAAAATATATAGATATATATTAAAATCTCGATATATCGCCCAGCCCTAGTTTGAACATTGTAACAGATTCAGCTGCATGTACAGCATCAGTACAGTAAATAAAACCGCTGCGACTCCTCCAGCTGGAAGTGTCCGGGTTTTCCTCACCAGCTGCAGTTTCATTTGTGAGCATGTTTTGACTACGACCGCTGCTCGTCCCTGGAGCCAAGTGCTCTGCGCTTACGACTACGGTTGGCACACGACCACGTGATCAGAAAGTTGTTCTCACACTTCTCACTCGGTTACCGAATGGGGGGTGGCCCTTACATACACAACCAGTCTCTCCTTTTTCACGCCTTTTGGTCTACCTTGGGTGGCGGATAAAAAGAGGTGATCTAATTTCATGCCTCTCCGGAAAGTGCCCATTACATCCAGGCACCAAGACCAGCAAAACCGGGAAATGTTCCACAAAGAAATGCCAGTATGTGAGCGCCTCAGGTTAATTCTGAATTGTCAAAACTCATCTCTCAAGACCTAACTCCATAGAGCTAACAAATGTTTTAGTTTCTCCTAAAGTCCTTCTTGGTTTAAAGCATTCAGGTAATTGAATTAGATTTTTTTTAAAGTGAGCATATGCATGCTTAGCTCACAATTCAGATAACTTATGAAATTAAAGGAGCATGAGGCTCCTTTAAAAAATGACTCATTAGCGCCACCTTTGCCACGGCGGCCGTCGGGGGTACTGCAGCCAACAGCGAAGCCGGCACGGGAGAACGCGCATGCAGCGTCATTTGACGTCACATCCGCAGGACAGCGTGGGAAATTCCGGCCCGGAATTGCAGCACATTTTGCAGCACACAGCCTGTTCAAGGCAACGGACAGATACGCTAGAGGGCTCATTCTTTTTGGTTTGGAACGGTTCATCTGACATTATTACTAGAAAACCTTTTTCATAAATCCTGCCTCAATCCTGCCTCATGCTCCTTTAAGTTTTATGAAAATAGTTTCTCAACTTTTCAGCAGAAAAATAATTGCAATAGAAAAAATGTAATTGATAGTAAACACTAGAAAATATCTATTAAACAGTTTTCTTTTAAATTATGAATAATTATTATTATTGCTGCTATGGATGGACATGATCTGGCAATATTCTAAGAAACAGAAAGGAGCTGATATGCTAGACTTCATGATTGTACGCCACCCCTCTTCCTGGCTAATGTCTACTTTGCAGGCTGACCTTGGATAGGCTAAAATCCATAATTATAGATCTTTTGTACTGAAGAGAAATCGCTTTCAATTAGGAATCAATTGGGATCCAAATTGTCATCCTAAGAGTCAAAACCAAATTGCTATACTTTTAACATGATTAGTTTTATATGTTGAAGGATTTTGTACTGGGTGCATCAATTTGTTTTGAGACTTTGACGAGCACAACCTTTTATAAAGAATAACAGGATTAAATTAAACAATTCTTCTCATTTCCTGTCCTCCTTATACCATAGTAAACAAACCTGACATCTGAATTTAATCAAAACGAATTGGACTTAACGTTTTAGATCAATTCTTTTAAATTAAATACAAGCACTTAAATCTCCATAGGTTTTGTTCGTACTAATAAGTCAATCTTTTTAGGTTAGGACTGCCCTGCTCTGAGCTGCTGCTGCTGCCGCGTCCTCCGTGTGTGTGTGTGTGTGTGTGTGTTCAAGTATAGCTGTAAACCTCTCTCCCTCTCTAACGAACCGCCAGCAGGGATGGGGGTTGGGCCAACGGCTCCAAAAAACAGCAGGGGAACAGATTCACTCTTGCACTCATTTACTCAGACACAAAAACACACCTGCAACCTTCACTGTTCTCAGTGAAAGCTGTGAATAATAGACTCCTGTGTAAGGCTTCCTTCGTTGTAAAGGTTGCATCTAGTAGTAAAAGCCACAAACTTTTTTTTTTTTTTTTTTTTTTTTAAACAGCTCCAGATGCAGTTTGACAACGAAATAGCAAAAATGTTTGCCCAAACGTGCTGCAACTGTGACCTTGTGAATCATGCAAGTAGATCTGAAACCATCTAAAAAAACACTTTCAAGGAAACCAGTTCTTTTATTATTTGAGTATAAAGGCCCAAAAATACCTTTACAGTCTTTTCTTAGTTTTGTTCAAAATGGCACTAGTCTTTTTAAACCACAGAAAGTTATGCTTTAATAAACATTCACAAGATGGGAAAAATAGACCTTTCATTGAGGCCTTTTATCCATTAAATGGTACAACTTTTCTTCACATACATGGGACAGATCAAGTAACCCCATTCACGCAGCCAGATCATTTTGGCCTGGTAGCGCTTTTATCCCGTCCCGCAGAGGCGTAATCCTGTAACATTGCATTCCACTGCAGCTACATCCATGTTACACCTTGGCAGGTAGTAGCAGATGACTAACGGTGGGAAAATGAGTTATGTGTGAATAGGGAATGCGGAAAAGCATGATGGAGCACAAGGATGGTGTCAAACTCAGAGACCGTCATGGCATTCAAGCCGCTATCGGAGTGCCTAAAGTTACAAGTAAGCCCAGGTGCCGTGCAGAAAAACGGTTAATATCAATTTCACACTGCTATTTCTGGCCAATGATATTTAAGGGATTACTTGATCAGCTTAACCACCAGTTGCTCTGTTCGCCTCAATCCTTTTTATTGGGTCTTAAATTTTGATTAGTCCACAATTTAAGTTTACAGTGGAACTTTCAATATCTGTATAGTTAAATAAATGTGACATGGTTCAAAAGTCAGCAGATAATGGTTTTAAATAACCATGATTTCAGTATTGACAAAAATAAATGTGAAAATGATATTTCATTCCCGGCCGTGTTCTCCCTTCCCACGGAAACTACTCTATGACGGGGAAAATCAGGCCAGCACTGTCGTTCCATGGGAACAGCCAGGTAGAATTTTTATTAGTTTTTTTCCTCTCAGCACTGTTTTATTCAGTGCCCACTGAATAATAAAGTTGGTGACTAGTGTTAGGGTGAACATTTCTAAGTCTTCATGCCTTTTTACTTTTCATGCCATCCATTGTATTTGGTTTGTTATTTTGTTATTGCTCAGTAGATTTGATATTTGAGGTCAAGTATTATATTCATGTTTGAATATTATTCCTAATTTTTATGCACTCAGTGTATCGCCATCTTCATTTTATGTCACAAATGTAGCCGATACGTTTTTTTCTCTAGTTGCACTTGGTGGACCACGTGTTTGGAAACAAAGGACATGTGAGAGACCAAGATAGACGGCTGGGGTTTGTAGTTTTTACTCTTTCAGGAAAGATCGTGCCGGATTGGGCCATGGAAATGAGACGTGGCGGCCCCCGACTGGACGGAGGGACAAGCCTCCAGGACCAGTCAAACACGGGAGCGGCAAAGTCTAAAACACGCCTTCTCCAACTGTACTATAAAGTTTACGAGCTGGCCATGCGGGGGTCGTCTTTTTATTGCATCTGAGGGCAGTCAGTGTTTAATCACTTGATTAGCCAGTATAGACCCATGAAACTCATTATATTCTGTACAATAAACGCTTCTGTTAAATTTTGATCAGATCAGTTCCTCCTCTCAATTTTTGAACACGCGGTCAGACTTTTTGAAAGAAACTGATACTAGATACACTAAGGGCCTCTTGCTAGCGGTGGGACTGTCTTCAGGTTGCTGAACACGCAATGCTTTGGGAAAACATGCTGTGAAAGAACACACTGGAGAAATAATATTGTGCCTTCATGCACAGCTTAAAGTGTAGGTCAAATGTAAAGGAGAGTGCCACTGTATCTTTATACCTCAATATCTGTATGAAAGTGGCTGTACGAAAGTAGCTTCAGGAAGGACACGAAACTTGTCAACATGTTACAGAGGACTGAGATCAGTGGGCCACATGCAGATGAACTGCAAAATGTGGGAATCTTAACTTTACTGTAGGGATAACAGTTTTGAAATAAGGATTTACTTATATGAATATGCTTGTAATGATCAGGGCTAGGGGTGGGCAAAAATATCGATATGGCAATATATCGCGATACTTTTCCAGCTGACTCAATATCGATATTCAAAATTTGAATATCGATTTTTTTTTTTTTTTTTTTTTTTTAATATTTTTTATCCCCGATTTTTTTCCCATTATATCACCCAGTGCTCCTACCTAAGTGACAGTCCTGGGCATTGCCACTCTCTACCAACCCTGGGAGGGCCCTGCACTGAGCTCAGGTTTTATTTCACGTTTTATTTCATTTTATAATTTATTTTTTATATAACACAATTGCCTGTCCTTAAAAAATGAAAAATAATGGACAGAGGTTTATTTATTTATGGATTTATATCTATACCGACTGATCACTGTGCCTGTCCTTGGTTTTAGTACCCATCTTTCTTGTGTTTATTATCATTTGCCACATAATTAAAGCAACCTCATACTAAATTTAATGTTAATTTCATATGATGTAAATAATATGAAAAACATATACAAATATGTTGTAACTTTAGCTTGTATAGTTATAATAAAACATTGTTTTGACTCAGTTTTTCCCATGAATTGTCACTATAATCTGATGAACGTGCAACTCGGATTTTAAGATCCATCACTATCATCTGATGTACATATATACAACTTGGATTTTAAGATGTGTAATGCATTTTTTAATTTTTCAGTGAACTATGTAGAATATAATAATCGGGATATCGCATAATCGGGATATCGCAATGTGTATCGTATCGTGGCTCAAGTATCGTGATGCGTATCGTATCGTGAGGTCCTTCCCAATACCCACCCCTAATCAGGGCTCAACGTTAACGCTGGCCTGGGGCCTGTGAACCTCCGCCGGTTGGGCAAGTTAAAAACAAATGGAGCCAAGCTGTTAGCCATTCCTGATGTTTTGGATTGTGATTTATATAGCATACATGTCTCCCACCCCCTTCATGAGACTGTCAGAGCCCTGGAGAGCTCCATCAGCGACCGGCTTCGTCACCCGCGATGCGTCACTGAGAGGCATCGCAGGTGCTTCCTCCCCGCTGCCATCAGACTGTACAACCAGGCCTGCACACAGTAGCAACGGACAATAACAAGATGTACAATATCTTTCTACCTCATACACATCCTACCTGCTTTTTTTGTACTGTTTTTTTCCTCTCTCGTACTGCCCTACTTTTATTTTTATTCCACTGTATATACTGTTTATATTGTGTAATTATATATTTTTTACTTTATCGTTCTTTTGCTGCATGCGTGTGTTGAGTGTACTGCTGCTGCTCGTACTGCTGCTGCTCAGATTTCCCCACTGAGGGATGAATAAAGGAAAATGTAATCTAATATTTTCCAACAATCACCATTTTGCCTGGATTTTGGTAACCCCCCCCCCCTTTTTTTCAAGCAAGCAAGATTATGATTTTAACAATATAGCATTAAAAGATGTAAATATTAAGCATCAATGGACTGCAAAATTGGAATATAAATGATCAAGTAGTTGATAAATGTGTAAAATCCTAGTGCCTGCAATGCCAAAGCAGTAGAGTAAATGAGAGCTGTCTGTTAGAGAGCATCTCACCGTCATTAAACTGCCAGACTGAATAGAGACGCCTCGGAGCTGCAACAGCATGTGCTTAAGGCTCTGAATGCTGGTATGATGGAATAATGGACTTATATGAGTGACAGGAGCATTGTTGGTAAGAGCAGCATGTTCTACAATGCCTGTTAATGCTTAAAGACAGCTCGTCTTCCCTTCGTTTGACTTGATTGCTTTCTAAGATTTCACCAACTTAAAGTTGATGAATATAAAAATGACTGCAGAAACTTGGCCCTCAGGTAAATCTATTCCTTGCCTAATTTCAGTCTCCAGTCAAAGTATCTGCTGATCCCAGGAGCAGTTGAAGAAATGGTCATAATAGTAAAGGAAATAAGTTCCCGAGGAATTATCAGAGGCGCTTCCATACTGACATTTTAAACATTTACATAAAAGTATGCCACCAATTTTACAACATTAGCCTTTACATCTTGGACCTCAACATACATGGAAAAAGGGGGATCGGATTGTATGCCTTTCCAGAAAGTGATTCTAACATATAGCCAGGAGAAAAGACCAGGAAAAGGGGGGAAATGTTCCACAAAGAAATGCTGTAGGGGTAAAACCAAAAACAAACAAGTCAATTAAAACTAGAAAGAAACATGATTTGGAGGGAGAATTCTGGAGTCTAAATGCTAACCAGGCTAGCCCCATCAAATCACAAATCTTGCATAAGGTGATCAAAAGACTCACTGCAGATGCTCTGAAACTCAACGTTAACCACTGCCTACAGTGTCAGTTCCAAGTAGTTTACAAGCAAGTGGAACATTACTTAAAGGAGACCTATTATGAAAAACACGTTTTTTCTTGCTTTAACATATATAAAGTGGTCCCCCCTCAGCCTGCCAACTCAGAGAAGGAGGAAAGCAACCAAATTCTGCAGTGTCTGTACAGCCGCCCGGATGAGCAGTGTCATGTGACTTTTACGAGCCGTTCAGATTCGGTGCATTTTCTTTACACAACCAAAATGCAAATCACGGCCACAACTATAAATGCGTGTAACTGCATGCGAGTGTCCCACTATTGTGTAGCACTGCGTGGCATCGGACGCTCTCTGTCCATCTCCATCCAGTCAGCTGCCACTTTATTGAGGTTTTTGTAGTGAAATGAGGAGGAATCATAGAGATAACTTCTCATTTCAACTAACTGAATCAGCCGTTCCTCATCCATGACCTACAGCGCGTTCAACCGGCTTTCAACACGAGCGACAGGGACTAAATAGAAGCAGGGCGTCCGACAAATGTTCAGCTCAAAATGGCACACCGCGCAGCGCTGCGGCCAGTTAGGACAGTCCAATAGAAAATAACGCAAATGGATGGATGGAATTGATTTTGTTGCCGACGCTCGCGTCGCATAAAGCCTGAATTATGGTTGCGCGTTAAATCGACGCACAGCCTACAGCATAGGGTAGGGCGTAGCCTACGGTGCGCGTCGCTGCGTACCCTACGCCGTAGGCTCTGCGTTGGTGTAACACGGAACCATAAATCAGCCTTAACTCCGCCGGCCGGAGCTTCCACCATTTTTTCATAGCGGTGTATCGCGTCAGGCAGCCAATCAGCACAGTGCCTCATTATCATAGCCTCCCCGCCCTCTCAGAATCCCTCATAGAGAAGGTTAGAAGCGGTAAAAATAAAGACACGGCCCAGAGGCTGAATTTCAAATTTATATAGAAAAAACAATCAAAAGCTTGTTTTTAAGACATTCAAGGCCCGTTTAAAATATACATTAAATGTCATAATAGGTCACCTTTAAGATTAATATCAACACGTATTGATCAAACAGACATACAGTTGACCATCACAATGTGATATTTAAAGTAATCTCCTACTCATAACCCTAAAAAGCTGCCAGCAGCGGTCCTGAGAGTAAACATTATTGTTACCCAAGTGCGTGCGTGTTCGTGGGAGGGGGGGGGGGGATGAATGGGAAAAAAATGAATGTTTGGACACTGTTAGCTTAATCTGAGATGCTGCTTGCCAACTGACATACCAGGAAAATGTTTGGGGTGCCAAGCCAGAAGGCGGCCCCAGAGGGCGGCCAACTTTGAATCGCAACAATTTGTGATTCAAAGGAAAATTTGCAATGACAGTGGTCGGCCAGCGGAGAACTCCCTCAAGGGGGGGCCCCAGCTCTACCTTTTTCTGTCTCTTACGTAAACAAACCTGAGGAGAGAACTTGAATTATGACTGCATGTTTGGTTGTCAAAGATAATTGACATGGCTCATCATCGTTGGAGGCAATCTCTCTGGAGAGAGAGAGAGATTATGTGATTCTGCAACCAGCAGTCGCACATCACCACAGTCTGGGACTGAACGCCATCCTCCAAGATGGCAATGCTCGCCTCCAATGAGCGGGGTTTATCAGAGACCACCTCCAGAATTTGGGGGTGGAGAGGATGGAATGGCCTATCAGTAGTCCTGACCTCAACCCCATTGAACACTTGTGGGATCAGCTCGGGTTTGTTGTTTGTGCCAGAGTGACAAACACATCCACGTTGTCTGACTTGCGACAAATGTTAGTTGAAGAATGGGGTGTCATCCCACAGCAGCGTATGACCAGCATGAGGAGGAAGTGCATTGTGTATAGAGATGTAGATTGTGTGTATATATATATATATATATATATATATATATATATATATATATATATATATATATATATATACACACATATATACATATACAAATACACACACAAACACAGTATATACAAAATAGAATCAAGGCTCTTCACATTAGTTAAGGATATGAAACGTATAATTTGGTCCAAAACTTTGAAGAGAGGTAGGTTTATATACAAAGAGCTCATACATTAGTGGAGCATCTCTCTTTGAAAAATGAAGAGCACTGCCTCTGCTACAAGATGTTTCTGGATTTGTATTTCGCGACAGGAACACAGTCCCCAGTGTTTTAAACACAAACGATACCTTTCTCAAGACATTAAAAAAGAGAACAGCTTAAGTTGATTATAATTAAAAAACAAAGCATCTTTACAACTAGACAAACAGCCCTTCTCTCTATTGTGCAGCCAGCGGGGAGAGTGTTTAACAAGACTCTGAAAACAGTCGCAGCCTGTTATCATTTATGTATGCAATTACACTCTACACTTTAACACTAAGATTAACTTTTATCGACACATAAAATTTCTACCAAGTAATTTAGAGCACTCTGTAAGAGCAATCTGGAACATGTTTGGAGATTATCTAATGTTCACATTACAAACATGCATTTGGATGTCATACTGATGGACTCGCCAGGGACCAGAATTTGCAGATTTTCAGCTTGACCAGCAGGTCACCCTCACTTTTTTACTGATTACATTCTGGTCCGTTTTGCGCATGTGCCACATAATGTACACAACACATTAAACATATACATGTAGCATATACATGTGTATACATGCAGCAGAAGCAACGTGGTGGACATTTTACTGACCATAAACTTAGATATTGTCGACAGGTGATCCACAATGCCACCTCATAGGTTTTCTCAAGAGCAGTATTCACATCTCTTTTTTCTCCTTATAAAAGGGCAAAATGGGCAAACAGGTACAGGAATCCAACTCGGACGTGCCCACCTAATGTCAATCAATGTTATCCAGGGCTACCCGCTCCATCGGCCCATACACAATGGAGGTGCTGATGACGAACGTTTACTGAAGAATATTCTGTTTCACATATCATTTTGGTGGTGAAATAAGACATGACCACTTTGTTTAGGCAATACTGGGTGATTGCTTCACTAAGCTTCATAGCATGATGATGACTGATAAAGCAATGATGGCCAGTAGAGGTGGATGATATATTAGATATACTCGATGTGTCGCAAAAACATGGTAGTATTTTAAGCCATATAGATATGATCCTTCTTCATAGTTTGGCCTTTCTTACACTGTCCTATTGCCCCGCTCACAACAACAGACAGCACACTCCCCAACCCATCCAGAAAACTCTTGCACACGTGTGTGTTGTTGCATCAGGAGACATGGAAAAAAGTTTGTAGTTGGTGAAAATAAGTATGAGCATCAAGCTAATTTATGAGTGTTAAAGGATGGAAACTGAATGCCAGACAGCCAATTTGATTCACAAGAAAAATAGCATTGGATCCATAATTTTGCAGTGGTTCAGGTTTTGCAAGGAAGACATTCAACAACACGTGGTTATTGGAAGATATGCTGTAAAACCGTTGCCACAAAAGCCGGCAGTAACACAAATTTGTTCCACCACCTTATCACCACCTCGACAACACGAGGAATGCCTCAAACTCCGAGTGGCCCCATCTCCACTGACACCAAAACGAAAATGTTCAATGAGTCAGCAGCAAAACAAATGACTGACCTTTTGTCTTGTAAAATCAACACCATACAACAAAAAAAGTTCAAAATGGAAAGAGATAACGGCTGCAGTAACCAAACACTTAGCCAAGGACATGGCTCCAGTTGGTGTTGTGGAAAAGCCTGGATTCAGAGACCTCATTAAGACACTGGACCAAAGTATGATTTTCCTGGCTGGAAATTCTTTACAGAAAAGCCCTACCAGAATTATACAGTTCAGTTCAGTGAGAGAAAAAAGGTGAACCACTTCTCCACAACTACGGATCTGTGGACCAGCAGAACATGCAAGCCTCACCTCAGCTTAACGTTACATCAAAGTTAAAAAGTTTGTTAAATCTAACTTCATTGTGATTTTTCCCCAAGTGTTTTAACTACTACGACTATTTCTATTACGGATTTTACCATCACAAATAATACAAAATATAATATATATGCATAATAACAAAACAACGATGAAAAAAAACAAAAATACATTAAAAAAAAATCGTGCTGCTTTAAGTACTAAAAAAAATTGGGTGATTAAAGTAATTCCAAAACGCCTTAGATAGTTCAGTGGGTTAAGCAGGCGCCAGAACCGATCCCCCCCGTGCAGTAAACGCAGGTTCTAGTCTGTCGCTCTTTGCTGCGTGTCTTCCCTTCTCTCTCTACCTGTTTCCTGTCCGACTACTGTCCCAATAAAGGCCTCGAGTGCCAAAAAAAAAAATCTTAAAAAAAAACATAAAAAGGTATTTCCCCCCCAAAAAATCTGAACCAGCAAAACTGGCATAAACAGGTCACACCCACTGAAAAATCCATAATTGGGATTGGCAAAGAAAATTGAAATCGGTTAATCTGTAGTTTAGCATAATTCTTATATTGCAGTCACCGTCTCTCTATTTGAACCAATGCTCAATACACACAAAATCAGAGTACCATGCGAAGCAAAAGTAATTTAAGAACAAGACCAACACAATGCAGTTCAACGTGTATTTCATCTTACAAGGACAAACATCAGCAAACACCCAATAATCACACATGGTATCAACTGCAAGCGCAAACAGAGATAAAAGTTGTGCAACTTCCAGAAGCCTGACTGCAGATGAGAAAGATGACAGATAAAAAGATCTACCTTCCTCATCCAACAACATGTCATTCAGCATCTGTGTACATTATGGCTACTGCGCTTTCTTATTACCAATGCTTGGGTGTAAAAACATTTTTGTAAAGTAAACAAGCTGATTTAATTTAGGAGTCACCAGAGCGGAAGAAAAGTGCAGGTGTAATCTCTTTATACTATTATCCAATGTACAGAGATGTAATACCCATGAAGAAGGCAGCAATAACTATACATTTGGAAAAAATGAAGAGTGAAACAACTACAAAGGATATAAAGCATCTATACACCTTTACACAAATCGCAGACTTTTAAAACAAAGACAGAAACCACAACAGCATAAATGTCAGAACTGTCACATTTTACCAGGATCTTCCATCAAACAAAACTACAGGGAAAAATAGAAATATTTCATAATCAGGGGTATTTAAAAAAAAAAAAAACAACAAAACAAAACTCCATGACTGCAGAATTTTTCACGCCCTTTCATAATTTAACTCTCCTCAGAGTTAACTATCATGTTCAAAATTAGGCCTGTAGATGGATACTATAAACCTGCCTTCATCCATAGTGAATCAGATTAAAACCAAATACAAATCAGTTTGCTTGAACGTCTGGGGTTGCATTCTGCTGAAAGCCTGAAGTATTCCAAAAAATCCAGTCACCCAAAATCATGTGAGAAAATGTGTCATCTAAGAGAAAGAACTTGTCTTGAACTTTTTGGCGTTCATTCTCAGTTATTTTTGGAGCAAAGCCAATACAGAGCATCATCTGAGAAACACGATACCAGCACGGTAGAGGTGGCAAATACCGAATTATTTTGAAGCAAAAACCCTCTGTCAAAAAGCTGAAAGCGAAGAGGAATTTCACATTCCAACATGACAATGACCCAAAGAACGCATCAAAATCACCAAAAGACATAGCTTGAAAAAAAGGAAATCCAAATCTCAGAGTTGCTCAGTCAGAACCCAGTCCATGGTCTCATCAAAAAATGATCACTCAAACCATCACAAATATTGTTCCAGCCAATCACAGACAGGTTTATATTTGTCCACATGACATGACAGCTGGAAAAGAGGCTTGAAACAGTTCAGGATTAGGTATGTTTGATGATGGAGCATTGAGCTACATCTTCATGTTATGCTGAAGTTTTGTTTCAAATTTCTACAGAGCTGACATCATCCAGAAATCGCTTCCCATGCCTTTAAGAGGAGTTACATGCGAATTGTGTGTTTTACACATTATAAGCCAGTCAACAAAATACTTTCAACTTTAACATTTCAACTCTACAGGGTTATTGGAGAATATTAAAAAAGGTAATTCTTTACTTTTCAAATTTTTTGAAAATGTTCAAAAGGACTTACCGTACTGTCTGCCGACTAGTTTTGGTCATTTGCCTGTTATAGGGTTTAAACTGAATTCTTTCATACTTTAGTGGTGAAAAATAAATATTACAATAATAAAGAAAGTGTGGATGATTTGACGTTAAATTTAAGTTAATATTCTGTTACATTTGATTTACTATATGTATATGTAGCGATACAACTGCATATACAATCTGATATGGAAATTATGGGCAGCACAGTTGTGGTTAGTCCTATCACCTCACAGTAAGGAGGTCTTGTTTGAGAAACTGCTTCAGGCATTTCCCCTTTTTAACTGCAGCATTATCCAAATATTCTAGAAATAACATACAAGTACTGTTTACTTGGAAATCCCCAAAACAGAAAAAACAATGTCAGAATATAGTAGTTTACTAAGTTTGGGGATTGTGACAGTGGCTGGTTAATGGTGTCAGACCTTCTGTTTGAACAACATGAAACGTTGATGACATACAAACTGTTTCAGACTCCCTCTGGCATGAGGCTGCGGTCCATCAGGTACAAAACCTCACGCCATAAAAACTGTGTTCTTTTGTATTGCACCAAATCACCACAACAAATTCCTTGTGTGTCTTAGGTTGCTTTCAGACCTGTGGCCCGTTTTTTTTGTTCCGATTCAGGGGCTAAATCAATACAGTTGTTTCGTTTTTCATATGTGGCGTTTGTGTTCACAAGGCAACCGTCTGTAGCGGTTCAAAGCTGTTAACAAATGCCATGCGTGAACCAACTGTTCCCTCATTGGTCACAAATGAACGTGGAAGGAGTTTCCTCTTCCGTACCCCAGGAAAAACAACAATGGTTATAACCCAGGGGTGTCGGACTCCAGTCCTCGAGGGCCGCAATCCTGCATGTTTTAGATGTCTCCTTGCATCAACACACCTAATTCAAATTAATGGTCGTCACCAACTTGTTATCGAGGTCTGGACAGTTCTGTTGGTGTCACAGCTACTTTTATCACGGTGTGCTGAAGCAGGGAAACATCTGAAACATGCATGAATGCGGCCCTCGAGGACTGGAGTCCGACACCCCTGTAATAACCCCTTTCACAGAGAGGGTGCAAAGCGCAAACCGCCGCCAATCACATTCATTTATGTGCTGCCGCGGTGCAAGAGTGGACCGCTCTGCCAGTGCGAGATTGAAATGTTCAAAAAATTTTTAATTTTTTTTAATTTCACTGTGCCGCGCTGTGACGACATCTCGGCTCGTCTAATAGGAGAGACGGGAGAAGAGAGAAAGTTGTGTCCCATAGGAGAGAAGGTGGTGGAGGCTCTGCGCCAACTCTTCTCCTTGCGTCGCGGTCGCACATACACAATGCATGAAGTTGTGTCGGCTGCTGTGTCGATTATGTTCTCTCTCCAAATAAAAAAAAACGCACTGCTCCAGGTCTGGAATGGAAGTGAGCCGAGACCACCTCTCCCAGGCGATCTCGGCTCACTTGTTTTGTGCCACATCCGAGCGCGATTGCTGTGTTCATATATATCAAACGAATCGATCTTTAGGGGGAAACGCTCCCCGTTTCGGAACAACTGCTCCAAACGGGACAGGCAAGGCAAGGCAAGGCAAATTTATTTATATAGCACAATTCAACACAAGGTAATTCAAAGTGCTTTACATTGACATTAAAAGCGGAAAGACATAACAAATAAGATTGAAAAAATTAAGAATAAGATGATAAGAAAATAAGTAAAATAATAAAAAGCACAAGCTGTTAAAAATAAGGGCAGTAGAATACAACTGGTAAGTATTTAATTTAGGAGTACGCTTGAGTAAACGGTAATGTTTTTAACCCTGATTTAAAGGAGCCGACAGTTGGAGCAGACCTCAGGTCTACAGGAAGTTTGTTCCACCGGTGAGGAGCAGAATAACTGAACGCTGCCTCACCTTGCTTGGTTCTGGTTCTTGGGACAAACAACAAACCAGATCCAGATGAACCTAAGGGGTCTGGGAGCTTCATAGGGAACTAACAGATCAAGCATGTATTTTGGTCCAAGACCATTCAGTGCTTTGTAGACCAGCGGGAAGATTTTAAACTCTATCATTTGACTCACTGGAAGCCACTGTAGTGATTTCATGACCGGTGTAATATGGTCCAGTTTCCTGGTGTTTGTAAGGACTCTGGCAGCAGCGTTCTGGATCAACTGTAGCTGCCAGATAGATTTCTTGTTAAGGCCTGTAAAGATGCCATTGCAATAATGCAACCTACTGAAAATTAATGCATGAATACTTTTTTCCATGTCTTGTTTAGACAGAATCCCCTTAATTCTAGCAATGTTTTTTAGGTGGTAATAGGCAGATTTAGTGATAAACTTTAGATGGCTGTTAAAGTTCAGGTCTGAAAGCACCCTTAAATTACTTGGCGATAAACTTCTTTCTGATTCTGAAAGTATAGTAGTTCACAAAGTTTGGGGATTGTGACAGTGGCGGGTGTCAGAGCTTCTGTTTGAGCAACATGAAACCTCAATGACATACCTTTAACCGTTTGACAACCTCATCGTTGGTGATCTTGTCGGTGATCTCTTTTACTCCGGGAGGATACACAACCTTCCCGTCGCCCACAGGCTTCTGCGGCTGCGCGAACTCCATGCTTGTCGGTGTTGACGGTCTTCTACTGGCCTCTATGGGTCAGAAAACAAAAGTTCAGCACAACCATGCTATTACACTCCCCCAGAAAACCTTACTCTAAAAAAGTACCACATCACCTTTTACTCACTAAAACGTACACGAAAACACTCATACAGCGGATGATATTTCAGCACTGGACACTTCCTAAGCAGAAGCAGCACCGTGTGTGTTATTAGCTCCCATGCTACATCACCCCCAGCTCACATCAACTGTAAATGCCAATAAATCCTTCATAAAATCACGATTAGATGCAGATATTAGTTCAATTGCCAGCCCCTTTCACATCTCGTCTATTCGGACAGCTTTGCCGGTGTAAAAGCACTTTAGTAGAGGCGTCCCCTGCCCTGGATGGTTAAGTAGGTTAGCGGGTTAGCGTGTTAGCATGTTGCGGGTCTGCGTGCAGCGAGCTAGCGGCTAGCGGCTAGTCAGGCCAGCACATCTCCGGCTACGATCACAGGGCGAGGGAAGTATCTTAACACCGCCAACGAAACCGGCCAGCGCTCCCCACCGGTGCCTGGGATTATCAACAGATGGAAACACTTTGAAAAGTTTAAAAATTGCAGCTGATTCACTTGTTACGGTCTTTTTGTCAACTTACTGTCGCTCGTTTACAAGCGCAGGCGAGGCAGGACTGCAACTTGCCCCGCGGATAATTTTGTACACCAAACCCCCCCGATAAAAATGCACGAGGAATATATTTTTTTTAAATAAACAGCGACGAGTGTGGGTTGTTTTCCGAGCGTTTTTTCCCCTTGGTAATTACCTGGGCCGTTTTAATTCATTAGTCTGGTTCAGGTTGGCGTTAGTTTTCGGCACAAAGCTCTGCTGGTTCAGTCAGCGCTGCCTGCTGAAGGCTGAGGGCAGCGCGCCCCCCTCGGTCTGTCGGCGGTACTGCAGCTGCAATACATGGCGGGAGTCGGAAACAAGCGGCATTTACTGACTTCACTTTCTACCGGTGGCATGGGGAACTGGGAGAGAGAACTAAATAGATAAGACGGCATACAATAAGTGAGGGATTCATCTTATTCATTAATTAGGCTGTTAATAATCGAATACTAAACATTTTGTGTGAGATTGGCTTATCTATCTATCTATCTATCTATCTATCTATCTATCTATCTATCTATCTATCTATCTATCTATCTATCTATCTATACATATATATATATATACATATGTATAGATATATACACACACAGACACATATGTATATATGTGTGTGTATAACATATGTGTGTGTATAACATATATATATATATATATATATAAATATATATATATATATATATATATATATATATATATATATATATATATATAAATAAATAAATACACACAGACACACACATGAGTTTTTAACCTGCCATCGTTTATGTTATGTTTATGTAATAATTGCTCGGGGTCATGCTCTGTTGTAATAGACACTAGATAAATAAAATGGAATTGAATATATATATATATATATATATATATATATATATATATATATATATATATATATATATATATATATATACAGGGGTGCAGATCCGATGTCAGGATTGGGGGGGCCACCAACGTGATTTTAATTTTTAATTTTTTGCCAATTATTCAACTCATACCATGCCATAAATTGGTAAAGGCTCGCCAAAAAATACTGCACAGGGAATCATTTATTGTGCTTACCTTTCTTGTTTATTTGTCCTAAACAGCCAACAGTGTGTGTCACTGCTTACTTAACTGTTATATTAGTAAATCATAATTTTAAGGGTTTTGGGCATGTAGTGTCTACTCATCTCAAATTCTTCTCACCATCTTCCTTTTATCCTATGGGACTACTTTATACAAGATCAATTGATATGGATGAAATATGGAGCCCTAAACAAGTTGTTTAAACTAACCGATCATGTTTTAACACAGTTATGGAGGTACGAATGTAAACAGAACGTTGACAGAAAGTCATTGTCGAGCCCGTCAAAAATTTTAAAAATATTAATTCAGACTAAAAAAAAAAAAATGTATGGAGTAGCAATACTTTCATTCTGTACACCTCAAAACGCACCGTGGTTGTATTATTTTTTTAGAAATATATTTTTAATAAATATTCTACATATTCAACCTTTAAGTCTGAAAATGCATTTGTTCAATTTTGAATAATTTAGGGTATTTTTATTGGGGGGGACAATTCATGTTTTTCAGAAATTGGGGGGGACATGTCCCCCCCGGGATTTGCACCCATGTATATATATATATGGGCATGAAGGGAGGTCAAGATTACCACTTTACCCTACTAATAAGTTGTATCTGAATTAATTGTTTGATTTAAAATGAAGTGACTTATTTAAAAAAAAATAAATAAAAAATTAAAAGGTGTTCATTTTAATTCCTAACTACATCAAGTACGTTGTAAAAACTCAAGTTTAAACCTTTGGGTTCAGGGAACAAAAAATAAAAAATAAAAATAAAACAGTTTGTTTTGTTTTGCTTTAAATTTCAAACTCTTAATTTGAAGTCACGACTTCCGGCGTTGACGTCGTTTACTTCCGGAAACACCTGGGTCACAGCAGCGCGACTCGTCCGGTGTTTTCTTTCATGTATTCCCACCACTTGGAGTGCTGTTGGGTCCCGTAACCTTGTGTTATTCTGCGTGGTGTATCAACCAACCACATCATAGTAGCATGTCTCAAGTTTCGAGCCAGTTTATAGCACCTACCCTGGCCGTGATTGTACTCCATTAAGCTGCTAATGAGAGTGTTTGGCTCTTGTTGCTCCACGTGATGCCTCGCAGGAAGAAGAGCGGCCAGAGCCCAGCGAGGCAGCCCGGCGGGCCACCGGGCCAGACCCCGGGCCAGACCCCGGGTCACCCACTCCCCCCCCAGGGACACGATCACGGGGCCATGGGCAGCAGCAGCTTCCCTCCGGACACCCCGGCTCTCAGCAGCGCCGTCAAGGAGAACATCGTCCAGCACATGCAGGAGATGTTTTCACACCTGGACCCGGAGGTTATATACATCGTCCTCTCCGAGTGTGACTTCAAAGGTACCGTAACGCACTGGAGTTGATGTTATTCAACCTGCGTTGTCACTCTGTGGAATGTCGTTTGACGTAATGTGGTTGTAACTTGGCCAGACAGGTCGCCCAGTATCTTGTTGGTCGTGTATTTGTGTACTAGAGCGCCAATGACTGCAGGCACTGTTCATTTCTGCAGTCAACCTTCATGTTCTGGCTCTCTGGAAAAGCGCCTAGAGGCAACTTCTGTTGTATTAGACGCTATATCAATAAAATTGAATTGGAAAATAATTGAAAACTCCCTCAGCCAGTTTCACCAGTCGACAATTATGGAAATTAAAGGTTTCCATCTGCTAAGTTTGACAGATACTATTTTTGTCAGGCCCCTGCCATAGTTTTATACAGGACTGTCTCAGAAAATTAGAATATTGTGATAAAGTTCTTTATTTTCTGTAATGCAATTTAAAAAAAAAAAAACAAGAATGTCATACATTCTGGATTCATTACAAATCAAATGAAATATTGCAAGCCTTTCATTATTTTAATATTGCTGATTATGGCTTACAGTTTAAGATTAAGATTCCCAGAATTTTCAAATTTTTTGAGATAGGATATTTGAGTTTTCTTAAGCTGTAAGCCATGATCAGCAATATTAAAATAACAAAAGGCTTGCAATATGTCAGTTGATTTGTAATGAATCCAGAATGTATGACATTTTTGTTTTTGTAATTGCATTACAGAAAATCACAATATTCTAATTTTCTGAGACAGTCCTGTATGTTTGTCAGGCCCCTGCCATGGTTTTATACAGTGCATCTCCAAGAAGTGTCACCAAGTGTATCAGTTTGTTTTTGATATAAAAGAAAAAGAACTGGCAAACATGGTTTAACATATCTTTATTGATAGTCATTTTGAAACTGACCTGTAAGTGTTCTGTTAGGGCTGGGCGATATGGACCAAAAGTCATATCTCGATATTTTCTAGCTAAATGGCGATACTCGATATATATCTCGATATTTTTTCTGTGCCCTAATTGGGGTTTCCCCCAAAGCATTATACCATAGCATCTCTGTTAGCTTCATTTTTTTCTAAGGCAAACCCTTAAAAAAACAGTCAGTTTTAATACAAAGCCTCGTGCCAAATGTCACACAGGTACCTTTGTTAACAGAGGTCTGCACAATATCAAAAGGTATAAAACAAATGAAATAAAAATAAACTGCCTGCATATATAGAATAAAAATGCTTCTTGAATAAAATAAAACAAATATCCCTTTCCTGCATAACAATTAAATTAAAATACACTGTGCAATTAATACAATGTAGACAGTAACAGGCAGACTTTTCCACTGAGGTTGACAGTTGTGCAAATAACAAAACATTTGTGCAAATCTCAAATAAAACATTCAAGTCAATTTGTCACAAAATAAGCTGTATCAAAATCATAAAAAAAAAAAAATGTAAAAAAAAAATTTTTTTTTTTTTTTTTTTTTAAATCGATATAAACGATATTGTCTCGTACCACATCGTGTTTGAAAATATATCGATATATATTAAAATCTCGATATATCGCCCAGCCCTATGTTCTGTGTAATCTTTAACTGTAAATAAAGCTAAAATGACAACCTAGTATTGATGTTTAGAATTAAAGTACATGAACATTTATCAATTCCCTTCTGTGTGTTTTTTCTTTTCATGTATCATAGTTGAGAACGCAATGGACTCCCTCCTGGAGCTGTCCGTGGCAGCCGAAGTTGCAGTTCCAGTTACGACTCCGGTTTCCGGCTTTGAGCGGACTGCTGCAGCCTTGCTCAGCCAACGACGCCTTTCTGAGACAAGATCTGACAAACACTCCCCCAGGGCATCGGCGCAGCCCCCTTCTCCTCCTTCCCCTAACCAGCTAACAGATGACCTGGACCTGCTTATTGATCAAGAGTTGGAGACACTCAATGCAGAGCAGGATTTTAAGGAGGGGCGCCACAGCAGCGCGTTGTTAACTGCTGGCGGTCCACTTGTGTCTTTCCCCCCACCACTTGTCCCCCAGCAAGCACTCCCAGAGCTGCTTCAGAGCAGCCTAGTGGCTGCTAGCAGAGAGCTCTGCGCCGAGCAGCCGTCCCTAGCAGGAGGATCTGTGGAGCATTTTTCTGGCACTTCCTCTTCACTCAACCGGCTCAAAACATGGGAAGATGAGGTACCAAAGAAACAGAGCGATGTCCTGGATTTCTCTCACCTCATGAAAGAGACTTCCCCAGAGAAGCCAAAACCTCCTTTGGACCTGGCGGCCTCAGGACGCCCGTCAGCTTTCCAGGTGTATAAAAAACAGGACTCAGCAGGCTCTGTTTCTGAGAAGACGGAGCAGTTCAATACAACAATCAATGGAGCACGGTCTAAAGTGAGCTCACTGAACTGCAATCCTCATGGCTATATGTCGTGGAACTTGGAGGCACCAGTGTTTGCACCTAATTTCCATGGAAACCAAGGGCCATCCTTCATTACTCCAGTGGCTCAAACACCCTCTGCATGGCTCAACCCGACCAGGCATCCCTTTCCTTGGCTAAATCAGGGCTCTATAAGTCGAGCACCTCTCAAACCTTCTACAGCTGTTCCCAAGTCTTGGACCCAACCAGCTGCCCCACCGGGTCCAGCCCACAGCAACCGGCTACGTCTGCAAGGGAAGGTGCTCGTGCTGCTCCGCGGCGCTCCTGGATCCGGCAAGTCAACATTGGCGAGGTGAAAATGTTTTCATAGTCTGAGAATATAGTTTTTCCTTTTATGATCTATCTGAAATTATTCTTACACTTCCCGAAGGGCTTATTCAAACTTTTTTCCTGACTTTCTGGAATTTAGCTATTTATAACATATTAATAATACTTTATTCACCATCATTTACAAATTTGGAGTTATCACTCCCTCAGATTTTTTTTTTTTTTTCCCATGTGACTTATGTTTACAATTGCCCTCTGTGTAAAACATGAACTTGCTTGTGTATAAAACTATCAAGTAAGAAACATAATTTTTATTTGTTATTGACTGAGGTATGTTATAAAGTCTAACAAGTAAACAGGTAAAATAAATAGATGCTGTGCAGGGTGGCTCAAAAAGTCTTGATAAAGTGAAAAATATACATTTTATTTTTATTTTAAACATCAAGGAACCCCCTTTCCAGGCTGGCTTAACATCATCCCACCTAATTCAATTCAATTCAGTTCAAATTAAAAAAAAAAATTATTTATCCGTGAAGGGAAATTAATTGTTGCACTTGTCATCTAAGCTTCTCAAAGAGTCCTTATAAAGGGTTGTTGTTATGGGGAGGAAGGATCTCTTACAGTCTCTGTTGCAGTAGATGACTAGTAGAATACAACACATTTTTATTCCAACTATGATCTTATACTTTAGAAATGAATAAACAAAATTCATGTGAGATGATAAATACGATACAACCTTGCAATTTAAATGATTTTTTCTAAATTTAATTAATTACGTTTCCTCCCATTTTCTTAAATCATAAATTTATCATGGAAAAGAAAGGAATCCCTGTAACCATGTAATGGAGGGTCAGTAAGCATATTAAGTCCAATACACTTATAATTTTAAACTCGGCGGCCTGTGTTTCAAATCAAAATTTTAGAAAACAAGTTTTGAGTGATCACACGTTAGAAAAAATAAATAAATAAAATGTATCCTCTCAATCATTGGTTAGAAATTAGTATTAACATAACTTAGTCATGCGTTTAGGAAGCACCATAACTACGGTCTCTGCTATAAACTCGTGGACTTCTGCTACAGTTTCCACAAACTTCAATGCCATCGTTTTGTGTGTTTCTGCAGAGCCTTGTTGGAGCACAACCCGGGCGGAGTTATACTAACTACTGACGATTACTTCCTTCGTAACGGAGAGTACCATTTTAACCCCAGAGCTCTGGGGGAGGCGCATGAATGGAACCATAAACGAGGTTAACAACACGCACACACACCACTGGGGGAAAAGAAATGTCTGTAACCCTTTCAAGAATGTATTTATTTAAATTTCTGCATTTGAGCGCCATTGTGTCTGAAACAGCTTCACCGAGACAACAGATACATTGTTGCTCCTCTTCTGTGTCACTCATGCCAAGTTTATCCCACAGCCAGAGAGGCTTTTGAGAGGGGCGCCAACCCCATCATCATCGACAACACCAACATGCAGGGCTGGGAGATGAAACCCTATGTGGCTCAGGTCAGTCGGTTTGGCAGGAACATGTGGGAGATGGCAATGAAAGAGTTCATGTGGTCGACCACTGCAGCTCTAAGAGGAGCTTTAATGAAAACCTTCTTTGTATATCGGTTAAACCGTTTAAATCACACTTGCCTTAAAGCTGCACGTTAAAATGCACAGACCAGTCTCAATATACAGGATGACAAGTGACCTGTTCCTCATTCATTTCAGGCACCGAAGCATGGATATAAGGTGCTGTTCAAAGAGCCGGATACCTGGTGGAGACACAAGCCCAAAGAGCTGGTGAGGTGAGAAACTAGAGCAGGGATTCCCACAGAGTCCGGGGGGGGGGGGGGGTTGGGGGGTGGAAGGGCTTAACTGTCAGCCGCTGTGGTGTTCCTCCTTTAATTCGGCCGCTCCCTGAATAGACTGCAGTCAAGAAGTAAGTCAGCCACATTTACTGGGTCCAATTAGCTTCAGCTAAGTCTCCTCTTCCTCTCTGGGCTTGAAGGAGAGGAGGAAAAAGTCTAGCAGAGAACAATAATAAAGGTTCTTCAAAATGCTGCTCATTATTTCCTTGCATGTTCTGACATTCTTACAGTGTGTGCATGAAGAGGGACACACACACACACACACACACACACACACACACACACACACACACACACACACACACACACACACACACACAGAGTGAGCATTTCACCCCCCTCTCTCCCTCCCACTTTCCTGTCTCAACAATTTTGTTCATGAGTTGTAAAGCTTGACAATATTAACTTAAATCAATTGAACATTTTACCTCAATTAAGATTGATGAGCAGTTTTCTTAGTTTGGTCTTATTTCTTTGCCGTCTTAGATTACATGCGGTGGTTTTTGCTGTGAATATGGTTAACTATTAAAACTGGATTTCTTTTTCTAACAGAAGAATACATATTTTGGGGATTTTTATTTAGTTTTTTGCTTAAATAAGTGAAAAGAAATGTAGACCGATTAACCATTTATGATAATTGATTGAATATGCTAAACAACTGAAAGTAAAGCACACGTTGCTTGAAAAAAAAAAAAAAAAAGCCTCATGAACAAGTTTACATTATAGTTTTAATGTAAAAAGAAAGTTTGGGAGTTTAAAAAAAAGAGAATAATTCTCGCAAGAATTCTCATAACATCAGTAACAGATTGGTAATCCCGTACATATTACTGTGTTTCTGCACCTATTGTAGGATCATTTCACTTTCAGGTGACCGTTTCTGTTTATGGTTTCTGCCTCTGCATGTCCCATAAAACAACGTTGTTTACGAAATCAATACCTCACTGGATTTATGGATTTATGATCCTTAGAGAGTTCAGTCGCAGTCTGCCGCACCTGTAACTTTCAGTTTTCCAACCATATTCTCTTTATTTATTCCTAATCTATACGGCAACAACCTAATTTCCCTTTAAAGATTACGACAACCACACCACTTCGCAGACCAAAAGTAGACACAGTATGTACTTTTTTTCAATAGTTGAGACAATTTCTGGAGGTTTTGAAGAAATGTATCCATCATGATTTAGTCAAATTGTATAAATATATCTTTTTCAGCTTCATCTGTACATCTCTGTTACTAGCAGCCTGTTTTAGCTGGGATGCTGGGATGGATAAAGACTGAACATCCAATTACATTTACTTCCTTTATTTAAGATTATCAAAAGAATCGATGAGGGCATGTTTATATATTTCAGTTTTGTGTGTGTCTTCATGTGCAGACGTACTACACATAACGTACACGTGGAATCGATCCGCCGCATGCTGGATGGATATGAGCGCTTTGTCACCATCCCGGGTATTATGGGTTCGCACATGCCCGAGTATAAACAACAGCTTCTTCAGGAGAACAAAGCTTCACAGTGAGTTTCATTCAGTTTTGTCTTGGTCACCCCTGTGGTTCATTTCTGTTTAAAACAACGAGGGGAGAAAGGGGTTATAAATAATGAAAATTGTCATGATAAACATTTTGACCGTGGGCTTACCAAACCAAAGTTTTAGACCCTGGCTAATTTTGCTCTTTAAAGAGAAGCAAATATGACTTGATTGTTTGTGTACGCTTACACAGTCTGTCGTGTGAGGTTTAACTAGCACCAAGATGAAAGAATCACATCATCATTTTCTCAGTTTGTCATTTTCTCAAGATTCTCAATTTGTGATGACTTGCACAACACATATTTCGAACACATAAGGAAAAAAATATAAAATTTTAAAACAAATTCAAAACATACAGAAACAAAGCAACAATAGCAAAAACGTAATACAAACAGGGAAAAAAAAAACAGTGTCCGAAAAGGAGCAGGTAGAAGTAAAACTTATTTAACCCTGCCCCTTTGTTACCTCTATTATAAATTAAACATAAATATTAATAATAAATAGCTGCTATTTTCCTATTAATAACATTAGGGCCCGAAGGAAAGAACTCAAACAGTAGACTTTCAGATGTGTTTAATATTGCCAAACCCCTCATTTTGCTAAAATGTATTCGTTGAAGCAATAGCATTTATACATTTACAGAGATTTACAGATTTATTGCAGTGCACTTCATGTTGACATTCTTATTCCTGTTAATTGGCGATGGGCAAAATTTTAAGTTTTTTAAAAAAATTTAATCTTTACTGAAACTGCCTGTGGCCTTTCTGTGTGAAGTTTAGATATTTTCCTTGTGCTTTTGAGGGTCTTCTCTGGCTTCCACCCACGGTCAAACAACATGCACGTTAGGCTAATTAATGATTGTAAATTGCCTCGGTGGTGGAAACCTGCCTTTCAGGCGTCTGCTGGAGCTCTAAGCTCTAAGCAGTTCCCCATGATCTCAGAGGGGTTGAAGTGACCGTAGAAAATTAATAGATGGACTGAGACCCGATGGTACTCTTAAATCATCTTTGTTCCAATTTTCTGCTATTTCAATATGTAACTAGTTCTGTCTGTTCAAGAAAAAAATGGTATTATCAATTTTTCAAACCAATGAAATGGGTTTCATTTGGGATATTTTTACATTTCTTTTTTTCTTCAGGTAACTATTGGATAATGAGGTTAAATTATACTCCTCTGCTTTTTCTTTAGGTTAGTGTCTTCTGACACAACGTGCCCGGACCTCATAGGCCAGCCGGGATTGGCTGAGGGGGGTAACAAGTCCCACCCTCCACTGTTTTCCTCCCTCCCCGACGTGTCATCGATCAGTCATCCCAGAGAGGATAGAATACAGAAAGACGGTACTCCCAAGTCTGCCGAGTCACTCAATCTCCTCCTTGATGAAGGACCTACAACCAACTCTGATATTTCTGATGACGATGATGACGATGATGATGATATGGATTTGGGTGAACTGGATTCTGAGCTGGACAGCCAGTTAGAGTTGAACCCCCCAACCGGAGACCACACGATCCCCGACTGTATCGTGGAATCAGTGATGAATGAAGATTACTGCGCAGATGAAATACATGATGCTTTCTCTGAATCCATCGGACAAAGAGTGAGGAGAGAGAGGCCGAGCAGGAGGTCTGGTTTAAACAGGGAAGAGTCAACCGATCTGTTGAAAGATACCAACCAGCCCGACAAAGAAAGCTCAAAGGACGAGGATGCAGAAGGGGGTGAAGAGGAGAGAGAGTTTCAGATGTTGAATTTTGTCGGAGATTGGCCTTCTTCTTCCGAGGGGTCTCTCCAGCAGCGACAGGCGAGGACGAGAGGAAGCAACGGAAAACCTCATGTCAAGGAAACCCAGGAAGGAGGCAGCGACGATGTGAGTTCAGCTCCTGACGTAACCGAGTTTCGGAAGCTTCTTGATCTTATCCAGACTGGTGATGCTCCGGTTCAGACGAGCTCCTCCCACTCTCGCTCAGTTTCCCCGAGCTCCGGAAAGGAATTTGGGAGAGAGGATGAGGCCGGTGGCGCGTTTATGGAAGCCAATACCAGCAGGTCTAGCAGCGAAGAGAGACAGCCGAGCGTGAACAGTGTCGGCAACAGCAGACGGGAGTTACCTGACTGTGTGTTAGACGGGAAGGCAGTTGACTCTTGTGTCAGCTCTGATTTCAGAGGTGACGACTGGGAGGGAATTAAAATAGAAAATGAGGCAAGTAACATCCCAGAAAGGGATCCCACTACGTCAGACACTCATAGAAAAACGGAGGATTTGAAATTAGCTGTTTCCCGGGGCGATAATGAAGCGGGAAGTCTCCGTATCGAAGACGAGACGAACGTGCAAGTCGACGTGGACTCAAATGGCTGCAAAAACAATGACCCTGGAGCTGAAGCTGGCGGCGGCAGCGGCGTTGGTGAAATATGTCCGGTGTTTGAGGACTCTGTGGAATCAGAAAGTAGTGGAAGCAGTTACGAAAAAAAGCAGCAGCAGCAGCAGGGCCGAAGGTCCGGCAAGCAGTGCAAGCTCGCCCTCACCTTCACCCAAAACTGCCCCGATGCATCCCCGAATGACCCGGACTGTCCGAGTACCACGGCTGCAAACACTGACAGTGCTGAAAACGTCCTCATCTTTGATCCTCAGTCGTGCACCAGTCTCGACCTTTATGGCGAGTGCAGTTCTGAGGAACACCTACCACTTCTCGATGAGTTGGGCTATTTCACTCAGACGGAACCTCAGGACTTTGCTCTGCTTTGGCGTCTCAATCGCCCCGGTAACTCCGATGACACCGTCCTCAGCGCCAGCGGCCGCTCCAGCGACATCAGGGTCATGTACGGCGACTCCTCTCGCTTCGTGCCAGCAGAGCTCTCCGCGGCGTCTGCAGCAGCGAACGTGCCGTACCGCGTGGTGCACGAGAGGGGGACGCAGGTGGAGGAGAAAGAACTCGGAGTGACTCAAGACCGACTCGAGAGCTTGCATATTCTAAGCCGTCATTTTAGGCTCGTTTGCTTTGATACGTTAGAGGACCTGTATGACAATTGTCATCAGGACTTAGAATGGACCACCAACCTGCTCCTGGACTCTGGAGAGAGGTTCTTTAAGGATGAAAATGCTGAGCGGGATTTTGCAGATGATGACGGGTACATTATGTCACGTCTGGTCGGAGATCCATGCGATGCTGAAGAAACTGGTAAATTCCCTGATTTGTTAGATGAACATCAACACGAAGGAGCGGAACCAGAAGCAGAGCCGACTGGGACTGAGGACACGGCCCGGCAGGTCAACAAGTCAGCTGACGGGGCCAGCAGCACAGACGCGTCAAGTGTCGGAAGTTCCTCCGTTGGTTTTACAAATGAAGCTCAGTCAGATGCAATTTCAGACGTGGAAAAGTCTCCTCAAACAGAAGTGTGTCTGGCTAAAGCAGTAAAAGAATTGCAGCGAAACGATAACGCCGACTACAACGGCATATCAGAGCCGGGCCTACAAGCTGGAGCTTGGGGCGGGAGCTTGGATAATGTAGACACAGTTAAAGAAACGGGGTCTGAGATTGAGGATGACATGGCCAGCATGGACGAGATCAATCGACTGTTGCAGGCTGAACTAGAGGAGATTGAGAGAGAGGGAAAACAGAGGAAAGAGAAGAAATTGAGCGGACATTTGGACATCCAGACCGTGGAGCTGAAACTCCCCACTGAGCTGGCACTGCAGTTAAGTGAGCTGTTCGGTCCTGTTGGAGTAGACCCAGGTAACTAGCACACAGGGTTCACACACGTAAACATTTGTTAAAGCTCAAAACACCATGGCTTGAAACTACAGCATGCAACTTCTTCTACTTTTTTTTCCCCCACAACTCTGCTTAAGCCTGCCGGCTTTGAAAAAAAGCCGAAAATATATGAGTCATTATGATTTTGTAATTGTTTGGAGCAGTAGAGGGAAAAAAAATACACAATTCATGAGAAATCGCAACGATCCTGCTTGTGTATACAGGTGTTATCATGACCTAGCCTGGCCCCCCCATCTCCATTCTTTTCCTCCTCCACATAAAGAATTATTCTGGTTTCTCCGCGTTCGGCTCTGATTTTCCAGGATGCAGTACCAGTGGACGAGGAAGAATCTGCCTCTGATCACCACTGGATAAGCATGCAAACCAGTCAGAGACACGGAGCATGTGACGTAGGCGGAGCAACAACCCCGATAGTATCAAGAAAAATACATCACTGCCAGTGAATAACAGTTGTTGCTTTTCATTAAAGACTTGGTTATCCAAGGCACGGCTGGGCTATGTGGACAAAAAAAAACCCTATGCTGGTATTTTTAGGCTGAATACTACGGAAGAGTATTAGGGCCATGCAGGAGAAAAAATATTTGAGAGGGGAAGATTTTTTTTTTAGTGTGCACTTCGAGAAAAAAGTCGAAATGTCGAGATTAATGTTGAAATACAATTTGGAGAAAAAAGTCGAAATGTTGAGAAAAAAGTCGAAATGTCGAGATTAATGTTGAAGCACAATTTCGAGAAAAAAGTCGAAATGTTGAGAAAAAAATTCTAAATTTTGTGAATAAAGTTGAAATGTTGACAAAAAAGGCGAAATTTTGACTTTATTCTTGAAATTGAATTTCAACATTATTCTCGACATTTCGACTTTTTTTCTCGACATTTCGACTTTTTTCTCGAAGTGCACAATAAAAAAAAGTCTTCCCCTCTAAAATATTTTTTTTCTGCCTGGCCCTAATACTCTTCCGTAGAATACTGATATCTGATGTACAGTATTCTGTACAAACTGGGTTAAAAGGTACATTTTTAACTTGGAGCTACACACATGATGTAAAAAAACACTGGGCACAATACTTATTAACATACAGCTGTAAATGTAGCCTTGAAAAATTTGAAAAAAATGAACCAGGGCTATATTAAAGACATGCTACACATCATTTTGCACTGTTAGGTCAGGATTTCTGAGTACTTCTGGTACTGTCGTCACCTGTGGAAATGACTGTGAATGGAAGTGGTACCTGACCTTAAACCAGAAAAACATTTTCATCCAGTGAATGGGTTTGGGGGGCCAGGCTAGTTGTGTCCACCATGTGCAAACTCATCAGACCGCTTTCTCCGCAAATCACTTCAAAAGTTTCTATTTCTGTTAATTTGCATTGTAATGTCATTATTATAAATCTGATAGAATTCAGATTGTATGCAGGTTAAACCATCCATTGATCCCTCACATCCCTATGATGGGGGTGCAGGTAGATCAGTGTGAGACATCCTCTTTGAATTTAAGTGTTACATTTCACATATTACACACTAATAATTATGGAAGCACTTGTGGGAATAATAAAATTACAGCTCTGTACACTTATTGAGTTCCTGTTATATGTGATTTACTTGACTTGGTGCTTGAGTTACCGTTATTGACTTGCCAAAGAATTGAACTGGACTCGATTTACTCAGGTACGTGCTCCGACGACGACTTCTCCGTGCAGATGGACCTGAGTCTGGCTAAACTGCTCCACCAGAAGTGGAAGGAAACGATCCAGGTGAGGTCAAATCCGGCAGTGAAGCCACCGTCACCTTCATCCACTGCTGTAAAAGGAATTTTGTTAGTTCATCTGGCTATGAATTATATTTTTCAGGAAAAGCAAAGACAAGCCAGTCTTTGTTTTCACTTGCTTCAGGAAAGTGAGTAGTGACACGTGCATAAACATAAAGCATCATGGGAGAATCGCTGCAGCATACATGTGTCCAGCATATGTCTCATACAATACACACAAATACATAGTCATATACAGGACTGTCTCAGAAAATTAGAATATTGTGATAAAGTTCTTTATTTTCTGTAATGCAATTTAAAAAAAAAAAAAAAAAAAAAAAAGTCATACATTCTGGATTCATTACAAATCAACTGAAATATTGCAAGCCTTTTATTATTTTAATATTGCTGATTATGGCTTACAGTTTAAGATTAAGATTCCCAGAATATTCAAATTTTTTGAGATAGGATATTTGAGTTTTCTTAAGCTGTAAGCCATGATCAGCAATATTAAAATAATAAAAGGCTTGCAATATTTCAGTTGATTTGTAATTAATCCAGAATGTATGACATTTTTCTTTTTGTAATTGCATTACAGAAAATCACAATATTAAAATTTTCTGAGACAGTCCTGTATGTCGGTGTTGTAGAGTAACTTTAAGTACACACAGAGATATGAAATGAAGTATCTGAAAACAGATTTATTAACCATTTAATTTTTAGATTCACAAGTGGCCAAAAATGGGTCACAGTTGATGAGTTTCCTGGCTGGCAAAGATGCTTGCACGTCACTGGCTGACCAGCCAGAAGCTTGCAGTCGGATGCCGTACATGGACCACTGGAACATTCCCCGCCCACACGTCTCACTCCGAGATATTATAAAAGAGGAGCAGGCTCTGCAGGAGACGGTGCAGAAGGTAACCCGGCATTTCCTGCCACATAAACCGTGTCGGAAGTTTTCCGTTTATTTTTTTCCTCAACGTCTGTCCAACCATCTCCCCCATCAGAGCAGACAAAGTCGCGCAGACCTCGATAAGCGGGACGGCGCCACAATGTTGAAGGAGAAGCAACTGTACTCCCTGTTTCCCGCCATTGACCAACTCTTTCTCCTGGACATCTTCAGAGACCACAAGTGAGACAATAGCAGACACTATGTCCACCTGGACTATGACCATCATACCATAATAATGAAAATAAAACCTTCTGGAGGGATGTGTGCAGCTGCTGTTAAAGGTATTGTGACATCATTTTTAACATGCTTTTAACACTATTAAAAGTCTTGGCCAACATCCCTCAAATGTGTCTAAAAGAGTGTAACAAGAAAAACTTCACTCTAGTAATCTTTTCCTGGCTTTTTATTACAGTGTTTTTTTGCGCCGTGAAAAACGCTTCCTTCTCCCCCTTTCCTGTCAATCATTGCGCCGCTCCTCCTCCAAACCTCCTGCAGCCCAGCCATACGCTCACAGCGGCGTCGGAGAGTTAAGCCGGGAGCGACAGGCGAAGCATGCACGGAAAAGCAGGAGGGCGAACCACAGCAAACAATCACAAAAATAAAGGCATGCGAAGCAGCACTGTCCCCTTATCTTAAGTCCAGTCAGTGGCCGCGGGTCTTCTTAGCAGTTTTCCTCCGGTGATTAGAACAGAAGAGGCTCTAAACAGCTCCGTGTTAAGCCTGATTTATGGTTCCGCGTTAAATCGACGCAGAGCCTACGCCGTGGGTTCAGCGTACGGTGCGTGTCGCCGCGTAACCCTACGCCGTAGGCTCTGCGTCGGTGTAACGCGGAACCATAAATCAGCCTTTATGGTGCACTGGAGAGGAGCTTGGCAGGGAGCTGGGTGGAGGGGGCGGTGATTTAGCGGGCCGTTACGTAACGGCCCGCCACCAAACCACATGCGCCGTTTTTGCATAGTTATGCGGAAAATCCCAGAAAGCACACAATACACTGAATGTTAAAAGTTCGTTGTTTTTTGGGTGTAATTGATGTCAAGACACCCAACAAAACACAAAAAATCAAGAAAAATGTGTTTTTCATGTCACAATCCCTTTAAATCAGCAGCATTACAACGTGATCAGCAGGATTTTATGTACCGGTAACATGCAGAGCGCCACCTAATAGCCATAAGAGAAAACTTGCAGGAAATGAAATATTTAGGGGGTATAAACTTAAAACTGTTTTGTTTTTTAACTTTATTCAAAAACACCCACAGTTTGTTGCTAATAAGCAACATGAAGACCCTCCCTTTGTGATTTTATAGTGTGTAAATGAATATATTCAGCAAACACAAGGGGCGACAGGGCCTCAGTCTGCTCCATCTCAGTACCTAGATCACTTGAGAGTTAAAGAATACAAATCACTTGACGCTGCAGACATTAGAAATTAGAGAGAGTTAAAGAATACAAATCACTTGACGCTGCAGACATTAGAAAAGAAAATGCTGCACTCCTTGGAGAAGAAGGTGATAGTAATATTGCTTCAGGCTGAGATTCAAAGAGGCTTCTTCACTAGTGTTTGATGTGTTAAAGCCGAATAAATAACACTGAGCAGGTATTTTTTCAGCTTTTTAAAACAGTTTCTATGCCAAATGATCTTAATTAAGAGTTTGGTTAATGTTAATCATCCATGTTTTGCAGCACTAAGCAGGTGTGGTGTTCTGTAACAAGTGTGCCCTCATCTGTTTTTCAGTAGCGAGGGTGTATGTGCACTGCTCTGAACTTGATATTTATTTCTGTGCAGTTACAACCTGACGCAGACAGAACTGTTCCTCCGCTCTCTGCTGAATGAGGAACCCGTGAAGACGGTTGTCGCTCCAGAAGCCCCTCGCACGGACCACCACAGAGCCGCCAGCAAAGACAGAGAAAAGGTACTGACCGTACGGGCAGAGAGGGAAGCCGACAGTGGAGCGCTTGTGTGGCGGCGTCACATGTTTATCTCCTGTTGGACTTTATGCCTTTATTTGTCCTTTTAAGTTGTTGATAACGTGATCGGCTTCTGTTTATAATTTTGCTAATCATTTGAGTTGAGTTGAGTTATACTTTAATGTCCACTAGGGAAATTTGTTTTAGGCATCAAATACATGCATAGCGTATAAAAACACATACAATCAACACATACAAACAGCAACAGATATCAGACTCAATACCACAATAAAATTAGTGAGAAACCAAGCAGCAGTGAACGACATTGCACATACCCTAGGCAAAAATTGCATCTATCCCGGAACCTCATTTCATTACATTTCAATATTGGTACAGTATGAAAAAAATCAAGAACAAAGAATAAAAACAAGATTTTTCCTCATTTCCTCATTTCCTCATTAGCAGCATGGTAGTAAAGATATAAAAACAAGGACTGACTACTACTGGATCAGTCAGTCAGATTTTTTTTTGCTCTAAACGTCTGAGCTTTAGTATTATGTATGTCAGTCCAGCTTATCGACCGTGTAACTGCAGAAAACGATGTTCACCAAAGATGTAGAAAAAAACCCATCGTAAAACGTAGTTTGTTTTAGCTTCAGTGCTTAACTTCAACAGAATACCAAAGTGTTTATCGATGCTGGTGTGTTTGATTAACACACAACAAAATTAAACAAATTAAATTGAATGGATTAAAGCAGGCAGAAGAGTTTAACTGCAGCAACGGAACACAATACTTCAGTTTTATAACAACTGTGCAGCTGAAGAGACAGCACCGCAGTGAACATGACCATACATGACTTATTGTGTGGAGGTATGGGGTAACACCTATAAAACAAATAACCTTATTTTTACAGAAAAGAGCATTAAGGATAATTATAAACCAAAAAATAATCTCTTTATTAAATATAATACTTTAAAATTCCATGACATAGTAGAGCAGAAAACTGTTTTATTTGCCTTTAAAGCCCAGCAGAAACTGCTACCAAACTACTTTCAGGACCTGTTCCAAATAAAAGAAACCCGCTATGACCTGAGGGGGAAACTCATGTTTGAGATGACGACAGCAAGAACTAATATTAAAAAGAGATGTACATCAATTAAGGCTAGAGAAATGTGGAATAGTTGTGATAACGACCTAAAAATGTGTAGTTCTATCTTCAAGTTTAAGGAAATGTTTAAAGAAAATACTGTAAATAAATATAAAACACTATAATTATAAAGTATATTATCAAAAACATTCTAGAATGTGAAACGTCAATTTTATATTTTGTCTTACTTATTTTTGTCTTCTTTATGTATTGTTTGTTTCCACGGAGTAATGCTAATGTCTCATATTTAAGCTGATCATAAGATAAAAAGGGTAGGCACTATAAGCTACGGCTTCAGCCTACACCTTTTTGGCAAAAGACATTTTTTTTTTTTTTTACCTTCTTCATCTTGTTTTGTAAAAAAGTGTGTACAAGCCGAAATAAAGATTCATCATTATCAACGTACAGTTACTCGACTTACACATGTTTTTAATGTTGTTTTGACCGGTCAGAGGCAAAAGGCCGTGGAGTCAGCTGTACCCGACTATCAGGACACGGAGTATCCAGAGTACGAAGACTTCCGGGCCGAGGCCAGCCTGCAGAGGAAGCGACGGCTTGAGAGTTTTTCCAAGGCTGCAGAAGCCTTCAAGCAGGGACACAGAGAAGTGGCCTCGTTTTATGCGCAGCAGGTAAATGGGAATTAGATTACGCTGCAGCCCGGCCCAGGCTCAGTTCCTTCGTTGTACAGGACTGTCTCAGAAAATTAGAATATTGTGATAACGTTCTTTATTTTCTGTAATGCAATTTAAAAAAAAAAAAAAAGAAATTCATTACAAATCAACTGAAATATTGTAAGCCTTTTATTATTTTAATATTGCTGATTATGGCTTACAGTTTAAGATTAAGATTACCAGAATATTCTAATTTTTTGAGATAGGATATTTGAGTTTTCTTAAGCTGTAAACCATGATCAGCAATATTAAAATAATAAAAGGCTTGCAATATTTCAGTTGATTTGTAATGAATCCAGAATGTATGACATTTTTGTTTTTGTAATTGCATTACAGAAAACCAAAATATTCTAATTTTCTGAGACAGTCCTGTATGTTAAGTTAACCCACATATCTGTGAATACCTGCAATGTCTTATAAAAGCAAGCATAGGCCCCGTGATAGCTTCTGTCTTGTGTTATACTGATATTTACTTTTAACGCAACCCATATAAGTCTTTTAAAACTTGGCACACTGACGTGCAATTGGCATGTTGCTATAAATAAGATTTTTTTCCTATAGATCCTCACATTTTAACACTAACAAATTGCAAAACCGACTATTCCCTGCAGAATAAAAGACACACGTAGAAAAAAAAAAAAATGTCTTTAGCTCTGTTATCCAGCGTTCCTGTTTTGTCTTTTTGTATTTGAAGTACGCTGTGGGTGAACGCTGATGATTTCCTCTTCCTTTAGGGTCACCTGCACGGCCAGCGAATGCATGAGGCCAATCGTCGTGCAGCAGTTCAGATTTTTGACAGGGTCAACGCGTCGCTGCTGCCAAAAAACATCCTGGACCTCCACGGGCTTCACGTGGACGAGGCCCTGCATCACCTGGCTCATGTCTTGCAGGATAAATCCGCAGGTATAGTAAAGACTTTATATGGCCCCTTTCTGACGTGCATCTTTTAATATTTAAATAGAAAGGCTGCTGCTGCACAAAGTAAATCGAGCACCAATATTAGATGTCAACCTTTTGTAAACTCCTGTATTGATCCCTGCCGTTTCTTGTCTCATCAGAATAAGTCTTTACTGCTCTTAACTGTATTTTCTTTGTGTTTTGTTCCCTCGTGTGCGCAGACTATGAGCGGGGTCTGTGTCAACCTCAACTCTCTGTCATCACAGGAAGAGGGAACCACAGTCAAGGGGGAGTGGCCCGCATCCGTCCCGCTGTTATAGACTACCTCACCAACAAACACTACAGGTACACATACACACACACACACACACACACACACACACACACACACACACACACACACACACACACACACGAGTATATGCAGACAAAATACCAGGCATGTTTGTCTCCATGTTCATCTTTCCTCCTCCTTGTGTATCTGCCAGGTTCACTGAGCCAAAGCCAGGTCTCGTGATGGTCTCTCTGAAGTGAAAAGATCTTCTTTCATGCTGCTATGGAGGGCGAGCCTCTTATCGCTCGCTCCTCACGCCTTCAGTAAAAGTATAACGATGTATATAGTGTGTGTGACATATCACACGGTCGTGTTTGTTTTTATGTTCTTCTCATCTCCAGTTCAGTCTATTTTTCACCCCATGGGAATGGAATGCATTAGTGCGAAATATTAAAAAAAAAAGTTGATTCTGTATGAACAATATAACTCTAGAATGTATGTATATTTTAACTTTAAACTTTTTACTGTTCTGTTTTAGACTGAACAGATCCTGTTTAGCAGGTTCCATGTTCAGAATGTTGCTATTTAATCTTTAAACGCTACTGCTACTGTTACTGAATCATGTTTGGGTTATGACGTACATATTTTATCGAAGATTTTTTGGATCATTATTCCTTGGTGCCTGCCTGGAGCTTCTCCAGTTTTTAATCTTTTTCGAGGCAGAATAAGATTATTGAGATACCTGGATTCAAGTACAGCAATGTGAGACGTGGTCACAGAGCCTCGTGCTTTTCTTTTGAATTTAGTGTTCGGTGGCCAAGTCAGTCTGAAACTTGGTGATCAAAGGCAGAACAAAATGGGTCGTTTGAGAACCTCCACTCACATGCAGCAGCTGGACAAGTTTGTCTTAGCACCTGACTTGTGTAACATTAATGATTCTTTTAAAATACATTTAATTACCACATTAGTCCTTACACAGGTAAAAAGTTGAAAAAACTCAGGTGGTGTTCTGTGTTAATTGTTCTTCTCTTTTAGCTACGAGGAACGTCATGCCAAATTTAGCAGCGGCCATTTTCCAAAGATTAGTTTTATATGTCTGAAATTGCCTCTGATTTTTCTGCCTAAGTGATATTTTTCATAAAGTTTAGATTTTCTTATTGTAAATAATTTTGGAAGCACATGAGATATGAAGAGAATATTGTATTTTTTAAAATGTTTTACAGATGTTGATGATGTGTGAAATAAAACTCTATTTGTCTACTTTAGTTTTATGGTTGTGTTTGAGTTAAATTTTCCAACATTTTCTAAGCCATTTTACCTCTGTGTTAACAAAGGAAACCACTTTAAGTGACAGTCAGGTAACTTATATAAGTGCTATTTAAAGAATCTATGACTGAAAGATAAGGGAGTCAAATAGAGTAAAAGATATATGAATATATAAAATGTTAAAAGAACATTTTTGACATATTCTCAAAGCAAAGTTGGGAATTCCCCTTTGCCTTTCCTCCATCTGGCTTCAAACTGAATTTTATTTCAAATGGCTTTGACAGACTTTTGTCCTTTGTTGCTTGGTTCTCTTTGATTATTTGGAGATTTGAGACGGTAAAGTGCAGTAAAAAATGAACTAAAGTAGAGGTAAAGTAAAAGGATGTGCAAAATAATTTATTTTGCACATCCTTTTTTGCACATCTACTTTAAAAAAAAAAAAAAAGATTTTAAACTGTCCTATGCCCAAGTATCCCCATCCTTTTGCACATAGTATTTGCATTTTTATTAATTCTTTCTACGCTACAGTTAGCTTTTTTATGCTTTATGGTAAAGATTTTATTTCATTTTAGTTATTCATTTGAGTTGTGTGGGGAAGTCGCAAAATAAGAATGTAATTGCACGGGCTGCTGGGTACATGACAATAAACTTCCTGAATCTTGAATATGTTGCCCTCATGTGGTCAGAATGACTATTTCTACACATTTTTATTTCAAGTTGAGTATATGAAATCAAAAGCTATTGATCTGGTAAAGTGAAAAATCAGCTGAAAACAGCAAAAGTTTGGATTTATAACCGTATTCACTGTTACCTTGCAGTTAAAATGATGCAGAAAAGAAAAACGTTTACCGTATATAAAATGCTTTCTGACATGGGCTTTGATTTAGAGACAAAGGGATCCTCGCTATTTACTAGGGGTGTGGTGGAGGATAAAATCATCCATTTAAGTAAATATATATATATATATATATATATATATATATATATATGACATTTCAAGATTAGGATCAATACCTTGATACCAACTTTATTCAGATTGCCTCTTTTGAGCATAAGTCGAAGATGTAACATGAATAAGTAATGTTGATCTTACCGATTACATTGTGCATCATTTCCATATGATTTGAAGAGTCGTGGTGCTAATGCTACTTTCTTAGGATTTGAATGTATGTCTTAGGTTTGATCAATGTTCATCATAGTAATTTCATGTAAAACAATTACCTAGAGCCCTGAAATTCAGCAATGGTCAAGTTTGTAATAAGAGTTTTGGACAGGTACAGTACAGTACAGTACAGAGTTTCCAGTTCACCTGCTCATGTTGTGTTTTATTTAGGTAACCTTTATGTTAGATTACAACGTGATACGATGAATATCTCATTGGATTGTGAGGTTAATGACCACGCCAGTGTAGGTACTAATTGTCATGGTCAAAGTAAAACGCTGCGTGTAAATAATTCAGTTCAGTCTATAACCGCTCATAGGATTAGGCAGATCTGTGTCAGGAGCGGGGCCACGATGTTGGGGCCTTATCTCAGGAGGTGGGGAAACAGAACTAGGGTGGCACTTATCGTCTCTAACTGTCTGTTTTAAGGGGTTTAGACGGTGAGATATTCTTCTAGTTCTAATTGGGAAAGTAGAAATAATATTTTGGCAACTTTTCATTTTTTGTTCCAATCACTTCTCTCCCTCTAACAAAAGTATGGCAAAATAAAAAGGAAAGAATCAAATATGAGAGGCTCCTTTGCCCCAAAAAAGTAAAGGAGGGTTAATAGAATCGATTTATGGAGCTTCTACTGGGTTGCCTAAATTTGAACAGTAATTATTGATGATAAAAGATAAGAATCTAGTTTGGCGTTTTGGAGTTTTTTGCCTTTTATGAGAGGAAACAGGCAGCAGGGCTATGTATGTTGTAATGCAAGAGACAAAAATGACACATTCATTTTTCCAAATGAGAGTGATCATGTAGTAAAAACAAACAAAAAATGCATTACTTAGTTAAAAAAGTGTGCAAAAAAAACAAACAAATGATTCAATGTTGGTTTAACTTACTTAAGATTTGGATCTGTTTATTTATTAATTTTTTATTTAAAATTATAAAATTATCTTAAGACACATAAAAAACTGAGTAGATTAACTTGTGTAAACCTACACTTCACATACTGGATGTTCTCTATGAAGAGCGGCAGGGACTTGCGCTGCTCTTAAGAACAAAAACAAAACCTATAATCGTGTCTTGGCTAAAGCCACAGCTTTGCCTACATGACACAATGGAGAGAAAGAGCGAAAAGGATTTAAACCATGAAAATGTGAGAATAATCACAGTGAGATTACAGTTGAACAAAACCCCCCAAGGAACAAAGAACAATTACTCTGGATCACAAACCATTTTTATTCTAAACTTGTTATTGTTATGGCGACGTCTGTCCTCCCATTGGTGCGTGTATATTCATACGTCTGGTTTACGTCTTTGACTGATGGTTTTTATGGGGACTGAATGCTGATAGGAGTAGAATTAGGGTTAAGTAGCTCATTTTATTATACGTATATTAAATAAAACATATCATTATAAACAAAAGAAATGTAGGGAGCATTTTTCATATCCATCCTTTTAACCTTGAACGCTCAGTTTATAACTGTGTTACTACCCAGCCATCGGATGAAGACATATTTATTATTTTATGAAGCTTTATTTAACCGGGGAAAGAAAGTCCTGGGAATTAAAATCTCCTTTCCAAAAGTGTCCTGACTGAGACAGGCAGCAGTTAGGAGCACAAGAGTTAAAAACACATATAATAACAACTATATAAACATACAACATGTACAAGGCACCACAAAAAAACTAGGTCATCAAAAGACTTGGCCTTTTCTTTGAAACTGAATATTTTAAAGCAGAAACAGAATGTCTTAAGCAGGATGTGCTTCAGCTTATGATCTGTGTTTCTCTTACTGATGAGTGTCACTCCTTGTTCATGTGTCAAGGTGTTGGATGGTTAACAGCTACTGGAAGCAGCAGGGCTTCAGCCTCATCCTCTGTAAAAGCACATCACTGTCTTTGACCATTGATTTCTTCACAATTGGCTCAGAGAGATCCCAGATTCTGGAGATCGGTTTTTATGCCATCTTTAAACCTTTTAATGCATTTAAAAGTTGGCTTCGGGGCAGTCTTGTCCCTGTACTAGGGGCTCCAGGGTACAACGAGTTCCACATCTCCAACAGGGACAAGTCCAGTCACGTTCATATCCACACATGTTCAAGCCAGAATCAGAGAACAAAAGTCATGAAATAGTGGAGCTGCAACAACAAAGGTTTAGCTTTAGCAGGATCTCTGCAGCCAAGTAATATCTTCCAAGACCTTATAGAAATAAAAAACAAACAGTTTGTATCCAGCACTGGTCAGGGCCTCCAAGATGCTGTGTCAGAAGTTTTACTTTCAAAATGAATAAGGTGTCCATATATAGCATAACACTGTGCCATGTTGTTGTTTTCCATCGGCGGGACCAGTTCCCATGAACGTGCTCTTCTCAGAATCATAAGAATCATCTTATGACAGTCAAGCTGAAGTCCATATAAAGACTTATGTTTTATTTTGCATCCATTTTTCCCCCCCTTTCTTTTGAGTGTCTGACGACATCTAAGGCCTGGGATATATCTGCAGTTTGACACATTCATTTCTTGACACAATCAGCTGCATTTTGAAATTTCTCCCTTCAGTTCGGTATCTTACGTAGAAGTACGTAAGATACCGGCAGACTTGGCTTGGGGGTGGAAAGCAGAGCCAGACAACACAACCTTTAATAAAACATACTGACATTGGCCCGGTTTCCCAGATCAGTTAAGTAGTTCTTAACAGCGAAAGACTTCTTTCAAACCATCTTAAGGAGCCTGTGAAAGAAGTCTTTCGCTGTTAAGAACTACTTAACTGATCTGGGAAACCGGGCCATTGTTGGAAGAGTAAGCAATTGTTGTTGTTTTTTCTTTTGTTATGATGACGGTTCAACACTTCACCATACAGAGAAAAGCTGCTTAACTGCTGCAGTGAATTTTGCATCTTACATATGGAGTGTTCATTTTTTTGAGAACATCCCAGACCTAAGATGAGATGATATTCACTGTTACAACACTACAGAGAGGCCAAAAACCTTGAAAAAGCATGCCATGTCCACTTCCTCCCCGCTGCCATCAGACTCCACAACCAAGCCTGCTCATAGTTGCAAACGGACAGTAACAACAAGATGTGCAATATCTAGGGGTTGTTCTGATTAGTTTTCTTATATTTGGGAACCTATTCTTTCTTTTGTTAATTCTTTGGCATCCTTGGAAGATTAATTTAATCTGATTTAATTTAATTATAGGGAAGTATGATATTGCTAACCATGTCTATTTTTTTTAGGGTACCTCTTATGTCTGTTTATTTTAAATTTGTATTTATTTATCTTATTTCATTTTTTGATTTATTTATTTATTTTCTTTTGTTGTTGTTTTGTGTGTCCTGTATTTTATTTTATTACTTTATTTTTCCTATTATTATTATCTTCAGTCAGAGTTTGATTGGTAATTGGTACTTACTTTGGGACCTGTTTATAATTACGTATTTTGCAGTGTGTGTGTTTTGGGGTGTTTGTTATGTTAAGTGTTGTGTCCTTATTTATTTTACTTGTTTTTTTTTTGTGTGTGTGGTAAAATATAAAATGGGGTATTCTGTCGAATCCTTTAAAAAAATGTTTATTGTGTAATATGCATTATGGACTTCTCAAAGAAACATGTTTAAAAAAAAAAGATGTGCAATATCTTTATACCTCATACACGACCTACCTGCTTTTTCTTGCACTACTTTTATTTTCATTCCACTGTAGGCCTATATACTGTTTATATTTTGTAATGATATATTTTTTTGTTTTTATCCCTTTTATCCCTTTTTGCTGCATGTGTGTGTTGTGCTTACTGCTGCTGTTCAAAGCGAATTTCCCCAATGAGGGATGAATAAAACACTATCTAATCTAATTAACATTGGTACCACTGGGTCACGTGGAAGTTATTGGAACAAAAAACCTGAATGTCAGTTGAGTAGCCAACCTGCAACTGACTTCACCGCAGTCAACCACTGAAGCACAAAAAAAAGCAAGTAATAAATCATAGCGTAGAACTTGACAAAGAGGAAAAAGTTGAAAAAAGCCCCCCTGTGATGGCGCACAGCTGCAGCGGTGCAGGCAGTGCGTCACTCCTCCACACTGAAGCCTCAATTATGGTCTGCGTTAAATCGACGCAGAGCCTACGGCGTAAGGTACGCGTACGCCGTGGTCCTGCGTTGGTGTAACGCGGAACCATAAATCAGCCTTGACGAGCGGATGCGCTTCTCTCGCTTCCTCCGACTCTTGACTTCCCTCCTCCGGTCCTCACCGAGCAACATCGTCTCTGGGTTTGGCCTCGTTGTCTGCACTTTTACCCGGCTGGCATATCTGGAATTAAGTTTTTGGAGTTTAAAGCCTGTGTTATTGTTTTTTTTCTATGTTTTTTTATTTTATTTAATCATCACAGTGAAGTCTGACAGGCTGCCAAACATCCGCCCGTTGGAGATTGAAGCGTCTCACCAGGTAGGCCCAACTTTCTTTTTCTAGTTTCTATTTTCATGGTATTTTGTATGTAGTTTTTTTTCATGCTATGTAACTCTATGTTCCTGATGCCTTTATGGCCAAAGTGTTGTTCAACTTTTTAACCCCAATAATGAACAAAAACATGTTTACATTTTTTAATAAAGTAATTAAAATCTCAGCAATGACACCTAAATATTATCTTTCTCACTATAAATAATTGATGTTTCTATTTATGACACCGTTAAACTGAATTGTGGAAACCCCAGTGATTAAAGTGTCCCATCTACGTGATGGCAGGTCTTTCCATCTATGACTGTATGGCTGTGTGGTTTTCAAGTTATTCCAACTTCTGCGTAACTGAAATAATACTGATTTAAAAAAGAGTCACAAAAATCACAACAGATAACTCGTAGATTTTGTTCAATCATGGCAAAACCCATTAATGTTCATTTTCTTTGTTATTTTGAGACATCCTTGTCCATCATCAGATGTCATTTAGTGGCATTACTGCTGAATCAAGAATAGAGTTTATATAAAATGAAGTCTATATAATATAGTAATTGGACAAACGTTAGAGAAATGTTAACTTTATGACATGATTTTCTTTTTTGGTGTTGTTTATGCGCTTCGATCACATTTTTCAGGCTGTGAATCCTTGGTCACACCCAAACCTTCGCGTCTTTTCTTCCGTATTTCTGTCACTACTATGTAATAGAGTAGTACTAAGTAGGCCTATGTAAGAGCCTTCCTGTTCACCATGTAGGTAGATTGTATGTTCCATGACAAATGTCTCACTGTCTGGAGAAATGTCTAAAAGTGAGGCTTTAAAAGGATCAAAAGCACAATTTTTGGCCATTGTTCACACTAAGAGATCCTTTGTGCTGCTAACTAACCAGTCTTTGTCTCTTGTCCGTCTCTAGTGACAAGTGTTATATCTGAACGGAGAGAATGGTGATCGATAAGACGAACGAGGAGAAGTTCCTGAATCTGACCGTGCCGCTGCACGGCCCAGAGCTGAACTGAAGCGAGACGAGATGGCCTAAAGAAGCAAGAAGTTACGCAAAGCCCATTCGATCCAAAGGTGTTGACCTTACAGAGCTGCTGCAGCAGAAACATCTAAGGAAATATCATCATAGCTCGGTGGCAGGAGATAAAGCAGGTATGCGCTCTGCCTGCTGGGAAAGCTGCCGTCTACAGATGGACGTATAACTCGCACGGTTTGATCGACTGTGGACCCGGACGAGAGGAAACTCAAACTTGGGCTTTGTTCTAAGAAAGGCAGACATCCTGAGGAGCGATCTGAAATGATGGCAACCATGAACGGCCTGGCGGAGATGTCAATAAAGTGTGTTCTGGTTGGGGACAGCGCGGTGGGGAAGACGGCCCTGCTGGTCCGCTTCACCTCGGAGACCTTCCCGGACAGTTACAAGCCCACGGTGTTTGAAAACACGGGGGTGGACGTGTACATGGACGGGGTCCAGATCAGCCTGGGCCTGTGGGACACGGCGGGCAACGACAACTTCAAGCAGATCCGGCCCAGATCCTACCACCAGGCCGACGTCGTCCTGCTCTGCTACTCCGTGGCTAACCCCAACTCTCTGGCTAACATCCAGCGGAAGTGGATGGCCGAGGTTCGGGAAAACCTGCCCAAGGTGCCCGTGCTGGTGGTGGCGACCCAGACGGACCTGAGGGAGATCGGGGTGCACCGGGGGAACTGCATCTCGCCGACGGAAGGGAAACGCGTGGCTCACGAGATCCACGCTAAAGGCTACCTGGAGTGCTCGTCCTTAAGCAACCGCGGCGTGCAGCAGGTGTTCGAGTATGCTGTGCGGACAGTCTTCAACCAAGCCAGGAAACAAGCCAGGCGGCGCATGTTCAGCATCAACGGGTGCAAGGTCTTTTGACCTTTGATTTGGTTTGCAACCTGAGCCTTTGTTTTCAGATGACTTTTGAGGGTCTCATTCAAACTCAGACAGTTTTTTAAAAATCTGTAAGGTGGTTTTTCAATGACAAAAAACCCCTCTATACTAAATACATTACAACATAAACCTAATGGAACATTATAGAAGTATATCGTCTATGTTGGTGTCACCCTGATGGGATTTCAGTGCGTTAGGAGCACAGAGGATTTTTGTGAAAGACTTTCTTTTTTGAGTTTTTAAGACAAAAGAAGGGTATTAATGTGTCAGTGTTGGGACCGGATAAGGTTGTGAACTTTTATATAGCAGTACAAACCAAGTAAGTGTCTTTACTAACACTTGGAAATCCCTTTTGTGTTGCGCATATTCTTTTTTTTTTTACATCGGAGTTGAATTCGGATGCCCATTCCTGACACAACCTTTACCATTGATTCAGGGTCGGGATCAGAACTAGGAGAATGCCGGCTTTTGACATCTTACTACCACAAATGCTTTTAAAATGATACAAGGTCTTTTTCATGTAGAGTTACACAGATCATCAATTGTAGGGTACTTTAATTAATTTTTTTTTAAATTATATGCTACCATAGAAAGCCAAATGGAAGATTTTTGTCCTGTCAGGCGCTACATTATGTGTGTTCTTTATATTTTCTTTCTAGCAGCATTTAAGAGGATGTAACCTGGAAATAAAATGTTTAAAGGTCAACGATTGGGTAAAAAAAATCTTTTATTTATTTATTTTTTATGTTTTTTATTGTGTAAGTACAAGTAAACCCGATTAAGACTTTATACTTTTACCAAATTTTTATACTTTTACCATATTACAAAAAACAAAACTATTTTGAAAATATGTTTGAAGAATTTACAAAAAAAACCCAATCAAAATATGTATATAATTCAGTAATTTATTTCTTTATTGATGGGATTTCAATCAGTCCGTAAATTTGCAGTTGCAATCAGCACGCTGTAGTTTAATGTTGACCTGCACCGCTCAGATAAGAAAATACAAAATAAGTCTTATTTTAGTACCCGATGGTATGCCCTAAACTCTCCATCACCATGCGAGAGTTTGTGTTACTGATAAAACAACTAACTTAGTTAAAACCCGCCTAAACTCCAAGATTTTTACATTTTTCTATTTATGTAAATTCTCTACAGCGTTGGTTCCTTGTTTGTGATTGGATATGTAGTTTGAGGTGAGCAATACTAGAATTGCAAAGAAAATCAACATAACAGTCATTTATGAGTGTTAAATGAAGTTTTTTTTTTAAATGTGTTTTTTCAGTTTTTCGAGTAGTTGCAGTGAATTAAAATGTGTTTTTCTTAATGATTCTACAGGTTAGTGATAAGACTTTTATAATTTTTATGGTCCTGAATAAAAGTTTTAAGAATTATACACTGTATGACATTTAATTTCTATTATACATACACAAACTTGGAGTCTGAAGTACAAACTTTAATAATTGCGTAGAATATGATACGTGTCAGGCTCTTTTTTTCTTTTTCTTTTTGCAAATCATTTATCGCAATGAGTTGAATTATCATTAAATGTGAAAAAGATGTGTTTAAGAGTTTCAAACTATGTAAAGCTGTGTCTTCAGCTCTTCAGCTGTCAAGAGGACACCGTTTGACTAAAATACAACACACTAGTCCGTCAGAAGTGATTTCTACTGATTTGTTCTGGGAATTCATGTCATCTTGAGTTTGACTTGTGTGAACCAAAGATGAACAAAATGAAAGAACTGTATTTTTGATGAATGAACTGATGAACTGCAGTAAAAAAAAAGAAGACTTCCACGTCTAAGTCACACAGATGCAGACTGAATTTGAAGTGAAGACATACAGTAAAGCCACGAGGCTAAGATTATAGAGGGGACTTTAATCCTCTGTCGGCTCCTTCGTAAGCTTTATTGTTCCAGTATGTGCTTCTGAACTGGTCTTAATCTGGTTTTGAAAAAGAAGAAAATCAATATTCAAAAGTATTATGGTCTTTAACATTTTTTATTTTTGAACTACGTGTGTAAAGCTGTTTGAATACAGAGACGACTGCATAAAGTCCGAGATCAGAAGTCAGCTTGAAATGGTTACGTTTCTGATAAAAACCAGAACCCAGAGCAGAGGCGACCGGGATAGAAGCTCAGAGAAGGCGTTTCCTCCCCCCTTGTGCTTTCTCCCGCTCTTTCTAGATAAACCTCCGTTTTATGTGGTGTTCAGAGCTGCCGAGGATGAGAGGCACCTTACACACTTTTCAAGGATGTGCCGAAGCACAACTAACCACGTCCCAGTACGTGCACGTGTGTGTAACAATAGGTGGGCAAATTCTCCGTCTCTCTTAGAGATCAAGTCACTGTCTTCTTTATCTAAGTGGTAAATGTACCTGTAATGTACTTTTATTGCAGATTATTGACCTTTAAATGCTAAATGTATCATAATTTGATGCATCAGTTCCAGAGACTGGCCACACAATCAAAACTTTTCCAATTAAAAATAAATTAATAATACAAATAAGCTTTGCTGATATTGATAAAGTATGATAAATATACCAGATGTCTTCAAAATGCTGCTCATTTTTTCCTTGCATGTTCTGACATTCTTACAGTGTGTGCATGAAGAGGGCCACACACACACACACACACACACACACACACACACACACACACACACACACACACACACACACACACACACACAGACGGACACATATATACATTTTGAGTGACAGATGACAAAGGTAAAGTGTCTACGCTGAGTGTGCAGCATATTTGACTCGCTGCTGTGGTCACATCTTTTATACCTCCTTGTGCTCTCTGCCACAGCTACCACAGTGCCTCATTCTTCTCTTCCTGTGCCTGTCTCTGTCTCTTTCTTTCTTACACACACACACACACACACACACACACACACACACACACACACACACACACACACACACACACGTAGACACACTGACGGTGTACAGAACTGTATGAGTGGAGCCACTTCACAGTTGCCGGTAGTTGTGTGTGTGCTTAGTTCTCAAGTGCCTTTGGGAGTTATATAAAAGAATGGGGGGGTTGGTAAGTAGGTTTACTTTTCCACAAAGGACTTTTTAACATGTCATGGCAGCCACAAAAAAAGGTGTAGATAAGTGCAGTGGTGTTAATAATGGAGGCCCTTCGGTTATAATTGCAGAACTTTGGCACTTTGGCCCCAACTCACCTGTACGGCAAGATTTAAGGCCGGCCTTTATTGTTATAAGCCACGCCTGCGCTATTCCTGCTATACAGTTTGCATAGTTACAGCCAGATGAAACAGAAGCCCCTTAAAGCGTCCAGTTTTTCACTTTTTTGTGATAAATGTTGTGAATTATGTTATTCTTTAAACATGACATCCTTCTTTGGGATTTCTGCAGCTGATTCTTGTTGTTTTTTCCCCTTAAACACTCTGACTTCCATCACAGTCCTCAAACATTTATGGAAGGTTGATTGTAGGTTCTACGATGGACGATGTGATGGACTGGTGACCTTTCACCTTTTTCACTTAATGACATAAACTCCAGCCTCCTCACAACCCTATATACAGTAGGCGTGGAGAGGTATAGAAACTCACTGAATGCATGAATTAATATAACTGCATTGTTGTCAACTATCCAACCTCCACCTATTTTTTTCTTTGTCACTTGGCTCTACTGATTGTGTTTATTCTAAAGAATATTTATGATTTTCCATGATTTCCATGATTTTCGATTTTCCATTTTCTCGTAGAGAGCCAAATTTCTCCAAGGGAACTGATTCTGAATGACACTATGATACGTTTGCATGTTGCCTGCCCAGTGATTTTAGCACTCTTCAACTAAACTTACTACAAAAAATGAGGAAATGTGGGTTTGGTAAATTATTTCTTTGTTTTTACAATGCTTCTTCGCAAAATAAATCTTAAATGTATAGAAAGTCTGTTTATTTCCCTTTTAAATTGTGCCACATTGGTGGATGAGCAGCAGAGCTGAGTATGTGGGTTGTGCCCATGTACAATTAATCAAATCTTCTCTGCTTCTCTGACTCTTGTTTGGTGTTTGGTGGATTGAATTATTGAAGTTTGAAGAAAAAACACATGTTGGTGATTGAGCAATTTACCCATTTAACAAACAGGAGCCTCAAAAGCTTGTGAAAGAACCATACACAAACACAACAGCCTGGCACCTCCTCCTCATGCTGGTCAGCAGCCTGGTCTCATGCTGCTGTGGGATGGCATCCCATTCTACAACTAACATTAGTCGCAAGTCAGCCTACGTGGTTTTCTTGACACGAACAGGCCATTCAAGCACACTTTGACCCTACGATCCAACTGTCGTAGAAAAAAGTCTGGGCTCATCACTGAACATAAACTTCCCACACATGTTCAGGTTCCTGTGCACGTGTTGCTAACAGGCGCAAATGGGCCTGGCGGTGAAGGACAGTCGTAGCGGGCCTCCCGGCAACCCTACAGGACCGGAGATTGGGTGCGTGCGGTCTGTTCTGGATTGTCTGGGCAGAGAGCTGTCGGCCATATCCTCCTGCAAACCCTGGCTGTAAATCTGAAGACTGCAGTCTACGGTACCTAAAGTGCCTGATTGGCACCTGATTGGCAGCAACTAGGGTACCAGAAGCCCAAGACAAGAGTCAATAGCAGCAGCAAAATAAGGTGTTTGGCATTGGTAGAGAAGATATGGCAAATTGTTAGTGGGCACACAGCCCACATACTCACCTCTTTCATCCCACAATGTGTTACTATTTAAAAGAGAAGCAAATAGGCTTTCCAGCGGTTTTATCGCCTAGAACAGGGGTCGGCAACCCAAAATGTTGAAAGAGCCATATTGGACCAAAAACACAAAAAACAAATATGTCTGGAGCCACAAAAAATGGAAAGTCTTGTATAAGCCTTAGAATGAATGCAACACATGCTGCATGTATCTATATTAGTTATAACTGGGGGAAGATTTTTTTTTCATTATGCACTTCGAGAAAAAAGTCGAAATGTCGAGGAAATAGTCAAAATTTCGTGAAAAAAGTTGAAATGTTGAGATTAATGTTGAAGTACAATCTCGAGAAAAAAGTCGAAATGTCGAGAAAAAAGTTGAAATGTCGCGAAAAAAGTCGAAATGTTGAGATTAAAAAGGAAAGAAAAAAATGAAAAAAGAAAAAAAAGAAGAAAAAAAGAGAAAAAGGAAAAAAAGAGGAAAAAAAAGAAGAAAAAAAGAAAAAGAAAAAAAGGTCAAACATTTTTGAAAAAGCTCCAGGAGCCCCTAGGGCGGCGCTAAAGAGCTGCATGCGGCTCTAGAGCCGCGGGTTGCTGATCCCTGGCCTAGAAGGATTGTTACAACAAAGAAATAATCTACCAAACACAGATTTCCTTACTTTTTGTGCTAAGCTTATACAGTATGTGCCTCACAGTTCAAATGTCTGCCGTGAAAGTGTACAGAGGTAACGTTGGGAACATGCAGAAACATAACTGAGCCAGTGGAGGACAGTCCCTCAGTGGACCGGCATCCGTAGAGAGAATTAAGCTGCACACGTGCAAAACAAATCATTGATATCAGAACAAGCTGTAATATTTTCCTCTTTTTTTACCAAGCTATGGCTTTCATAGAGAATACAATGGTGATGCTCCAGGTGTATGGTGTGATTACAAGATATATTTTTTTTAAATAACAAAGCATGTAAAACATCCAAACACACTGAAGAGTCTGTCAGTGAGGATAATATGCCTGTCTGTCCACTATGGGGTCCAGAGCCTTCAACCGCTCTGCCCCCTCCTCTGGAACTCCCTCCCCTCCGACATTAACTCACTATCAATATTCAAATTCCATCTAAAACCCATCTGTTCAAACTGGCCTACTCACTTTCATTTCTCCCCCACTCGGCTACTGCTGAGTTCTGATTTTGTTTTTGATTTTATTGCATTTATATTGTTGTCCTTTTTTGCTCTTTTAATCAATGATGTGTGCACTGTAAAGGTGACCTGGAGTGCCCTGAAAGGTTCCTTAAATAAATAAAATGTATTACTGTATTATTATTATCATTATTAATATGAGCCCTTTAATAGATAATTTTCATCTTATACCTACAGTAGCAGGACTGTTTTGATAGCAATCTGTTAAAAGACGAAAGTGTGTTCTTTAAATGTCCGTAGCAACTTCAGCTTAACCTCACTCTACATCTGCAGTCCTTACTGGTAGAAGTCAAAATGTATGCCGTGGAAAAACCGTCTATAACAGGAAATAAGATCCCCTGAAACTGAACCGGGTACTGTAATATGTTGCAGCTTTGTATAATCCAGCGCTTCTGCTCTCATGACGTGTCAAAATAACTTGACACTTGACACACTTGTTGTTTGTGGACAGCTACAGATGTTTGTTTCATAAAAGAATAAGACATATCTGGCTTTAAATGTAACTTTTTCTCATTTCATAGGATTGTTTGGAACAGATAACATTCAGACACATCTGATTTTACCTTTTTGTTATAAATCAATCGCACAACCTGGCTGAAAGTGCTGAATGCATTAAATACTAACCTTGTTTCATACACACATATTTTCCTAGCTACCACAACACCACTAATCGTTCCTCTGTCGGTCTCTGTGTCTGTAGCTTTCCTCCCTAATATTTCCCCTGTTCATGCACCGGCAGCTACACACTAGAGTCCTGATTCTTAAGCACCCACTGAACCCAAAACAGACTACAGGACTGTCTCAGAAAATTAGAATATTGTGATAAAGTCCTTTATTTTCTGTAATGCAAAAATGTCATACATTCTGGATTCATTACAAATCAACTGAAATATTGCAAGCCTTTTATTATTTTAATATTGCTGATCATGGCTTACAGTTTAAGAAAACTCAAATATCCTATCTCAAAAAATTAGAATAATCTGGGAATCTTAATCTTAAACTATAAACCATAATCAGCCATATTAAAATAATAAAAGGCTTGCAATATTTCAGTTGATTTGTAATGAATCCAGAATGTATGACATTTTTTTTTTTAATTGCATTACAGAAAATAAAGAACTTTATCACAATATTCTAATTTTCTGACACAGTCCTGTAGAAATGGTTTACATGAGCTCATTTCTGACTCTGGTATGATGGCTTTCATTTTTTTTTTTACATTTTCAGGCCCGTATACACACATGCATGCAGACGCACACAAACGTATACGCTGACATTCACACAGGAAGCACCTGTCCTGCGCGAGATCGGTACCACAGAAAGTGAATGTTAACACATGACATCACAGTGCACATTTCTCTGCAGAACCAGATAACTATGTCAGTAACTGCTCTTTTTTTTTTGCACAGTTGGAAAAAATATATAGATTTACTGTCAACTGTATGGGTCTTTCATCATGCAAGGCCTGTGCACCACCTGTCTTATATCTGTTCATCTTTTTTGTGTGTAAATGTATATAACAGCAATGTTACGGAGAAGCGATCTTGTATCTCAGCAGGACATTCCTGGTAAAACAAAGAGCAGGAGATAATAAAGTTAATCCACTGATAATTGAGTTACACTTACGGTAACTACAAGAACTGTTTCCTTTTTCTTCATCAGGGCTTACTTTTAAATTTTAAAATGGCTTTAATTAGATATTAGTTGTTCAGACAGCTGCCAAATGTTCTTCTTAGTTTTGCTTTGTTAGGATCATTTGTTCAATTTCTTGTTTTTTTTTTAAAATAATTCTGATGCATTTGAGCACAGGACCTGGATGAACATAGATGAAGAAAGAAAAGAGTCTAATTGATCAAAATACTAAAAACCATTGGCTTTTACGGAGGGTATACGTATACTTCAAAGATCAATATTATTTCTCTCTCTTGACAAAATCTGCTCCCATCACTCATCAAGGGCTAGAAAACAGATTGCTTGTCTTTTTTTATGTCAAAGAATCTTGTTCACTTGGCTGAGATCTTACCTAGGTGTCATTACATCATGTATGACATGTGTCATATCCTCATTGATATGTGTGTCTTTTTAAAATAACTCTGAGTAACAATAGTTCAGTGTACGTTTCACAGACGCACTTGAAGAGTGAAAAAGAACTTGTTTGTATGTCACACAGCTGGCTGTGGTCAGGCAGCAGAGAGGGCTGCAGGAGTCACATTTCACCCGCTGCCATTGTGCTATGTGATACAGCCATGTACCTGCGGACACGTGTGTGTGTGTGTGTGTGTGTGTGTGTGTGTGTGTGTGTGTGTGTGATAGCCACAGGTCCTGTTCCACAGCAGCGATCCCTCACACACACGGACAGAGGCGACCTACGACTAACAACCACCGAAGCATTCAGGGCCTCCGGCAGGATGTTAGACGTCGAGAATTTTCTGTGGTGTCGCTCAGCTCAGCCTCAGCAGGGCGGGATGGAGATCAGAACCGAGTGACACTGAATTTGGACCCCAAAGGTCATTGTGACGACCGCTTTTCTGAATAATTCAACACTCGGCTCGAGACTGGCAAAAAAATGAAGAGGGAAGCACTGATGGTTTGGATCAGCCTTTTGGTGCAAGGTTAGTTCAAGTGTGGGCAAGTGTGATGTCTGTACATTGCTTTGAACTTATACACTGTCTGTTTTTGTTTTGTGTGTGCTGTACCCACCATCTCCTCTTGCCTTCGCAGTGTCACATTGTGCTCAGGGTCAGTATGCCCGCAAACTTCTGAATGACCTGATGGAGGACTACTCCAATGCTCTGAGACCCGTAGATGAAACAGATAAAGCCCTGAATGTCTCCCTGCAGGTCACGCTGTCACAGATCAAAGATATGGTGAGTAGAGAGGATGCTCAGAGACGCATCAGCCCCAGATAATCAGGCATACTCCTCTCGACTGAAACATCTGACGTCGGCTGGATTAGAAAATACTGGATGTCTTAACAAGTGGAAGAAATTAAACCTTAGAAGATTTTCTGCCTCATATTTGTGCAGTGAACTCCACAACTTAAGCTTCAGGATGCACCGAAAAATAGAAGCGGTAAAGAACAGAAATTAAAACAGTGAGAGAAAAGAGTAAAATCACACAGAAAATGGTAAGATAAAATAATGAAAAAAGATTTATGGAAGAGTAATAAATCCTTCGGCAGGAGAAACAGCTGATGATCAGTTCTCCCTGCAGCACGTGTCAAAAGTAAGTAAAGACTGAAAGTACCACGTTGACAAGTCACATTCACCCACATCCTCTATATCGCATGTACAGTTTAATGTAATCCGATGACAACTGCAATAATACGTGTTTTTGCTCATCGAATAAGTTATATTTAAAGGGTTTTGAAAAAAAAAGGTCCATCCCGTATTTTATGTACATTTTTGGATGAAAAGAAAAACTAAAATGATAAACACTTTCAGTCTTACTCTATGAGATGAACTGTGGAAAGAAATGGTGTTAACTTTAAGACTTAGTAGGTACCAGAAGATTATAGACAAATAAAACTTTAAACCTTTTTATTCACCCAGTATTGTGATCAAACTTTTATCTTATTAGATTTTATTGTATTTTATTGTTTTTGATTGTTCTTTACTTTTATCCTCCTTTTTATACATTACTTGCTGTAAAGCACTTTGACACACCAAAAGGCTGTTGTAAAGTGCTATATAAATAAAATACATTACATTACATTATTCAGCTCTGTTTAGTTAAACATTGCATTTTGGAAAGCTGAAGTTTGTAACCTTTTAGTAAAAATGTACATTTATAAAGCACATACTTATATTAAATTGTGTTATGTGTGGTAAAATAACGTTCCTGCTTCACAGCAGGTTTCTTGCGTTACTTTCCTACTGGAGCACAAGATAGAAAAACATCAAATCTCTTGGAAAATCTTCAGGAAATAACCTTTTTGTGAACTTTTACCTGTCTTCATCACATTCTTGTCTTCTTGTGTGAATGTTTTCGTGTGTGTGTGAGCAGGATGAGAGGAACCAGGTGCTAACCACCTACCTGTGGATCAGGCTGGTGTGGTACGACGCCTACCTGAAGTGGGACAAGGAGGACTACGACGACTTGGAGATGATAAACATCCCTAGTGACCTGGTTTGGAAGCCGGACATCGTCCTGTACAACAAGTTAGTAACAAGAGGCAAAGTGAGGAGTGAGAGATAAATGACCAAAATTATACAACAGAAAATAAAAATGTGAAACGAGGGGCATTCGATTTGCTCATGCATCTACAGACACGTATCTGTTCTCCGTGCTCTCTAGAGCGGATGAGGAGTCGTCGGGTGAATCCAGCACCAACGTGAAGCTGCGTTATAACGGAGAGCTGGTCTGGGACTCCCCGGCCATCACCAAGAGCACATGTGTGGTGGACGTGTCCTACTTTCCCTTTGACTGGCAATCCTGCAATCTCACCTTTGGTTCCTGGACCTACAACGGCAACCAGGTGTGTGAAAAGCAGGTGAAATCAGGCAAATCAGGCAGCAGACCTTCAACCCTAAACCATCGTGTAACAGCTTGTGTTTCTGGAAGTCTACCTGTGTTTTCAGTACTCGAGTTGAGGGGGGATGAGGGGGGATGGCATCCCCCCTGAAATAAAAACGGTCCAAATCATCCCCCCTGTAAAACTGCCATCCCCCCTTTCCATCCCTTATGTAATTTCATCAATGAATGTGGTATTACTGCTATTTCAACATTTAGAGTCATCACCAGAAAAATAACACCAGAAAAATAACTTATTTGACAATTTTCACCTGTTTCAAGTACATTTTCACTTGTAATAAGTAGGAAAATCTGCCAGTGGGACAAGATTTAACTTCTTATTACAAGCAAAAAACTCTTGTTCCACTGGCAGATTTTTCTACTTATTTCAAGTGAAAATCTACTTGAAACAGGTGAAAATTGTTGTTTTTTTCCAGTGATGAGTCTTGTTTTAAGTGTAATGAGATTTATTTTTACTAAAATGAGACATTTTAACTAGAAATAAGACAAATATTGTTGTTAAGATTTTGTTTTTTTTTGCAGTGATCCATTTTACTTATCCTGTGAAGGACAGAGTCATATTGATAAGTTCAGAAAACTGTTTTTTATTGTTGTGTTTTGATGTATTTGATGTAAGCCCAGGGGATATTTAAAGCTTACAGAAGGCTGCATTTAACTGCTGCTATGTCATTCCTGCAGTATTTCTGCAGGTGTTTTGGTCAGTGCTATTATTTGTAATATATTATATTATTTGTAATCAGCACAAATTATCTGTCCCCATATGATAAAATCCACCATCCCCTCTGATTTTTTTTTTTACAACTCGAATACTGTGTGTTTTAAAACTGCAGGTTTCTCATGGAAAACATTTGTTAAATGTGACTTTCCCCCCCCCCCTCACCACCTGATTTTCACAATGTTCAGGTGGACATCAGTTTGGGCATGGACAGTGGTGACCTGTCTGACTTTGTGGAGAACGTAGAGTGGGAGTGTCACGGCATGCCGGCAGTTAAAAACGTCATGATGTACGGCTGCTGCTCGGACCCTTACACAGAAATCACCTACACCCTGCTGCTGAAGCGCCGCTCCTCCTTCTACATCTTCAACTTGCTGCTGCCGTGCTTCCTCATCTCGTTCCTGGCGCCGCTGGGCTTCTACCTGCCGGCCGACTCGGGGGAGAAGGTTTCCCTGGGGGTGACGGTGCTGCTGGCGCTCACTGTGTTCCAGTTGCTGGTGGCTGAGAGCATGCCTCCTGCAGAAAGCATGCCTTACATAGGTTAGAACCGATCTTGGTGTTCTTTGCCCTATTAGAGAAATAGAAATCAGTAAATGGATGATAAGTTATTGATCATGTCAACATCCTCAGCAGAGGGAAGTTCATTAGCTTGAAGGCTGCTCTGGCCACAACTGCATGGGTGGATATGCCCTTGTATCAAGATACCATTGAGTTTCAGATTCAGAAGTACAGATTACCACGATATAACTTTTGCTTTTTGCAGTCTGCTAATAGCCCTTTGATTCTTGTTCAAGATCTTTTTGCACATTTTTCTTGCAGAAGGCTTCTAGATCTGTGATATTTTGGCAACTCTAAAGATAGACTGCTATTTTGAAGTCTACCCTTAGATTTGAAGTAGTTCATTGAGGGTTTCAAGCTATAAAATATTTATCTGTCCAACAATGCTATGAGAAATTCTTTAATAGACTTTTCTTGTTTCTCTCAAACTTACTTTGACCACATTTTTGCATCTATCCGTTTGTTTTATGAAGGACCAGGTGGTTTTTCTTACCACGCTTTTCGAATATGGAGCAGTTTTGTGAAAAAACGTTTGCTTTAGACGAAATTACATCCATTTGTGCTTTTATCTCCATCGTAAAGAGTGCATTGAAAGAGATTTGTTTTGAGACCCACCTGTGTTTAACCAGCACTTCCTGGTGAGTTATATTACAAGCCAAGAAAGTGTATTTTTTTCTATTCATTTTTGTTTTATGCTGCTTTGTGGACGTTCCTTATCTCGGTTTTTGACGTACTAAGCCGCTGTTTAGAGGAACCCATAGCCGCTGATTGTTGGACTAAGGTTTTAAAGGTCCATACATACACAAAATAAATAAATAAAAAATTGGATCAGCTGACCTTGTCCAATAATGTAAATGTTACCTAAGAGCAGAAGCCTCCTTGGGGTCATGGTCCCATGCTGCTTAACCGATTATAAAAACTGTCTATCGGAAAAGTATATTCACTTTGTTAAAATTGTTGAAAAGCACTTGCTATCTTTAGCCATTTGGAGTGAAGTAAAGCTTCTACTCACCTAATAGAAATATTTCCAGAGGGTTAGCTCAACTTTTGCACACCAGTGTGAATGTCCAGCCTTTTATTAGGGCCCGAGCACTTACAGTGCGAAGGCCCTATTGTATCTGCAGGAATTTTTTTTTTTCTTTCTTCTGACGAAAGGAGAAAGACGTGCCCAAAAAGTCACCAAATTTTGCACACAAGTCAGGCCTGGTGAAAAATTTGATATTTAATGGTTTGCATTAATGGGCGTGGCAAAATGGCTCAACAGCGCCCCCTAGAAAACTTTGTGCCTCAAGCCCCACAATACGGTTTGACGTACATGCATGAAAATCGCTACACACCTGTATCATGGCACAACTTAAAGAAAAGTCTCTTGGCGCCATGGCCGAAACCGAACAGGATGTCGGCCATTTTGAATTAATCGTGTCATTTTGGCGAAATTTATGCCATTCCTTCGGCAGTTAATACGGCCCGAACCGTAACGTGCCCCCAGGTGTGATATACATCAAAATGTGCGTCTCCATCCTGTGACTACGCGCATTACTTTTCTGTTTCAAAAGTGTTACCGTGGCGACGCTAGACGCCAAAACACGCGCCCACCCTTCATCTGATTGGTTGAGACAGAAAAAACTTTGTGCCTCAAGCCCCACAATACGGTTTGACGTACATGAACGAAAATAGGTACACATCTGTATCATGTCGTAACTTACAGAAAAGTCTCTTGACTCCATGGCCGAAACCGAACAGGAAGTCGGCTATTTTGAATTAATTGTGTAATTTTGGAGCAATTTATGCCATTCCTTCGACAGTTAATACGGCCCAAACCGTAACGTGCACCAAGGTGTGTTATACATCAAAATATGCGTCTCCATCCTGTGACTACGCGCATTACTTTTCTCTTTCAAAAGTGTTACCGTGGCGACGCTAGACGTCAAAAAGCGCGCCCACCCTTCATCTGTTTGGTCCATATTTGATAGTTACACCAAAAGTCCCAAATTTTGCATGCAAGCCAGGCCTGGTGATACATTTGCTATTTCATGGTTTGCATTAATGGGCGTGGCAAAATGGCTCAACAGCGCCCCCTAGAAAACTTTTATCTGCCATAACCTTTGAATGGTTTGACATAGAGAGTCGTGGGTGGTGTCATCGGACTCGGTATTGAGTCCTTGACCATAATTGGTGAAACTTAGCCCCGCCCCTTCTTCTGATTGGTTGTCCCTTTTTTCTGCTATAACTTTTGAATGGTTTGACATAGGAAGTCGTGGGTGGTATGCTTATATGCTTATGGGGGGCGGTGGCCATGAGTGCGAGGGCCCGTTCATCGCTGCTTGCAGCTTTAATTTTGCATATATGATTACACTCAAGTATTGCGCTCGATAAATGTGTTCTTTTATCTGTCCTCTCCTCCAGGGAAGTACTACATCGCCACCATGACCATGATCACAGCCTCTACATCCCTCACTATCTTCATCATGAACATTCATTTTTGTGGTGCTGAAGCCAAACCCGTCCCTCACTGGGCGAAGGTGCTCATTATCGACTACATGTCGAAAATCTTTTTCGTCTATGAAGTGGGGGAGAACTGCACAACGCCAGAGAGCAAGAGGACTCCACTGTACCCAGAGGAACCCCTGGGTTACTATCACGACGACCCCTTCCATGACAGCTACTTCCATCACGACAGTGACCCGTACAAGTACAGCAATGGCCACGGCGTGCATCAGCACGACGAGCATCATAAAAAGCAGGCGAATGGCAACGCCGGCGACAGGAACCAACATTACAACAACCATAACGGTCACACTTCCACGCCGGGTGTAGGTGGGACAAAGCAAGAGCCCACGCAGCACTACCACCACATCCGGAGGGATGAACTGGACTACGAGGCCCCGCCGGAGCCATCGAACCTTCAGCAGCTCAACGGGGGTCTCAAGGAGCAGATGTTCTACCCCTCAGAGAAGCAGGAGGTCCCAGCCTGCCCGTGCTGCTGCCCATGCCTCCAACACAAGCAGGTGACACCGCGCTCCGTCTCTCACTGATCTGGTTACAACCTCCTCCTCGGCTCCTAGAGCCAGTACTGGAGTTGAGGGGGGATGAGGGGGGATGGCATCCCCCCTGAAATAAAAACGGTCAAAATCATCCCCCCTGTAAAACTGCCACCCCCCCTTTCCATCCCTTATGTCATTTCATCAATGAATGTGGTTTTACTGCTATTTCAACATTTAGAGTCATCACCAGAAAAATAACTTATTTGACAATTTTCACCTGTTTCAAGTACATTTTCACTTGAAATAAGTAGAAAAATCTGCCAGTGGGACAAGATTTATCTTCTCATTACAAGCAAAAAAATCTTTTTTCTTTTTTCTACTTATTTCAAGTGAAAATCTACTTGAAACAGGTGAAAATTGTTGTTTTTTCCAGTGATGACTCTTGTTTTAAGTGTAATGAGATTTTTTATTTACTAAAATGAGACATTTTAACTAGAAATAGGACAAATATTCTTGTTAAGATTTTGAGTTTTTGCAGTGATCCATTTTACTTATCCTGTGAAGGACAGAGTCATATTGATAAGTTCAGAAAACAGTTTTTTATTGCTGTTTTGATGTATTTGATGTAAGCCCAGTGGATATTTAAAGCTTACAGAAGGCTGCATTTAACTGCTGCTATGTCATTCCTGCAGTATTTCTGCAGGTGTTTTGGTCAGTGCTATTATTTGTAATATATTATATTATTTGTAATCAGCACAAATTATCTGTCCCCATATGATAAAATCCACCATCCCCCCAGATTGTTTTTTACAACTCGAGTACTGCCTAGAGCCACTTGTTTTAATCCGTCTGTCCGCCCTTCAGGTGGTGTGGAACATCCAGTTCATCGCCAACTGCTTCCGTGAGCAGAGAGCCACGTGTGCGAAGGTGGCAGAGTGGAAGAAGGTTGCCAAGGTGATGGATCGGTTTTTCATGTGGATCTTTTTCTTCATGGTGTTTCTCATGAGCATCCTCATCATTGCCAAGGCATCCTGACAGCTTCATAATCATCTCTTTGCTGGCATGAATCCTCGGTGATACTCATTCCTACTTTGAAACATGACTAAAATTAAATGTGAATACATTTCATGTCGGTGTGCTCTCTGTCTGTCTGTATGTATGTGAGATTTTTTTCATTCACCTTCACTCCCTCCAAAACTCCATCCAAGCGTCTTAGTTAGTTAATGTCATGTGCGCTTGCATGTGTAACGGAGCAGTGGAGCAGTAAGACAATCTGGGTCCTACCCTGAACATACATGGCCTCTCCATTATTGATGAGCTAATAGCCAGACATCCAGCGACAGGCATTACGTTTCTTGTGTTCAGGGGTAACAGCGGATTTGATTTCTTGTCGTAACTACCACTACCGCTTGTCTTATAACTTCACGTGGCCGAGGTTGACTGGAATTTCCCAGCGTGCTCTGAACACAGTGTTTATTAGCATGAGTCGAAAATGATAGTTCATTGTTTGTAATCTGTTTGTATTATTGAAGCTGTTATTGATCACACAGGTTTTATTATTTCTCTATCGCTCATGATTGTCTCACACCATGAGTGAAATCAAATTACTCTCGTCTCGAGGAAACATTGTGTAATATGAGTTGATGGAGTGTAAATACTTTAAAAATGAAATACCGTATTTTCTGGACTATAAGCCGCTACTTTTTTCATAGGTTTTGAACCATGCGGCCTATACAAAGGTGCGGCTATTCTGTGGATTTTTCTTCCACCGCTAGGGGGAGTGCTAACCGGGATTAGAATAAAAACTAAGACAAAATAAATGCAAAGTAGAATACGCTTCTTCTTCTTTAGCAGATAGAAGTAAAAGCAGATTTCAAACAGATAAATAGATGAATAAATACCGGTTATTTTCTCTTGGTTCTGTCCCGTTTTAATCAGCAAAGTTGCTGCTGTGTTAAAAGACACTGTTAGGAAAGGATCTATTTAGGTACAAACATGTACATCATTTACAGCTCAAAATCCTTCTGTACATGTAGTATATATCTAATCTAACAACATAAATATCTGCGGCTTGCATATCTTTTTTTCTAAATAGAGCGGATGCAGCTTATATACAGGTGCGGCTTATAGTCCAGAAAATACTGTAGATGCTTTTCCAGGGAAGCTGTATTTTCTGAGGTTGTTTTTGTGAGATTGTTTTCTGGGTCCAAGTACGGTTCGTTGAAAGAAGCTGGTGGTTACTGTAGCCACCTCAAATAGAAGATCATGCTAACATTTCTAGAGTAATCTATAACTTAGAATTGGTTAGCAACGAGGATATGTTTTATTTCAAATTGCATAATGTTAGTAGATGAATGTTGTTGAAAGTGACTGTTTCTATTCAGGTACTAGAACTTTGTTTCCTCAAAAAATCTCTCCTGAACATTGTGAAGGAAAAATCCCATGAAGTTTTCATGGCGGTAACCTATCGATAGGCAGGATAGGTCGCCATCCATTACAGGGAGTCATATAGACAAGAAACTAAACTCACTAACACTCAGCACAGAGTCACCAGTTAACCTTAGATACAAGCTTTTGAACTACTGGTGGATCTGGAGAAAATCTGGACGTTGTACACATACTATAAAGTTAAATTTACTTGGGTTTTTACCTGAAGGGACCCCATCTACATTATCATTTAAGTAAAATGACATTTCTGAGTCTTGACGGGGGCTTAAAACAGCTATTTATTTTGATGTAGGTCTGTTATGTATTGCTTGTTATGTTCTAACTCTAAAAGCTTCAATTGATGTTATTTTGAGCCCCAACCAAAGGTTTACGGTCTTGGGTTGCTTCCAGGCTATTTTCATCCGCGCTTACATAACTTTTCAAGCAAACACAAGAGGATTTCCAAGTTGCTGCCTTGGCAAAACATCAGCAGGATAATCCTAAATACCACAAAAACGAGATCCAACCAGCCGTAGGTTATCCATCATCAGGAAAAGGTGGACGACGGCTGACGTCCACACAGTTTTTGTTGGAAGAGAGAGCAAAGTTATATCCAGATACTACGGATTTGGGCCAGTTGTCGATATGTGGATACTGAAGTTTGGAGAAAAATGGTGGATGTTTACATTTCACTTTTACTTCAGATGTTGAAGACTTTCACCTAACCAGGTAAGATTGTATCTTTTAATTAACGTACACTTTGCTTAATCAAAAATAAACCTTTTGTATTCTTGTACCAGAGATGGTGTTAGTTAATGTCTCAGCAGTTTGTGTTTGGTTTTTAAATCTAATTCCTCAAACCCTAACTTGTGCATCCATTTCAAACTAAACTATCCATTTCTGTTATATTATACCTTATACCTATATGGATTGATTGAAGTCATAACTGGGATTATATAAACAGGGAACAAACATAAAACATAAAACAGTAGTTTAGTGGCAATAAAAGCAAAAACACTGTTGCTTCTTTGGATATTTTAAATACAACATCACTTTTTTATCATTCCCCTCTAGGGGGCAGTCGTGTTACAAGCTTGATGTTTGAGTTACTTTCTGGGTGAAAAAACAAACAGAATGCACATTTATTTAAAAACTTCCCGTCATGTAGTTCAGTTAATAAAATATACACAATCTGTGGGTAATCACCTATTATCATTATCATATAATAATTAAAGCTTATCAAGTATTCTGTTTGGTGCAAGAGTTAACAGAATTTAAAAAAAATAACAGAAACAGAAACAAAAACTTAAATATACAACCAATGAAAACATAACTAATAAAGAACCCTGCTAAAGTAAACTGTTTAAGACGTAAGAACTGCTTTATCACAAAATTTCCATAGTTTTGTTCGAAAGAGAGAAAATTAAGAAAAAGGGATTTAGGTCATCTCCCACAATCACCCACACATATTTTCTTCTTCTTTGTCTTGAATGATTTCAACTTGACTGCAACAGTAGCTGGAGGGATAAACAGGACGCTAACAAGATTTTAATAATTTCCTCAAATTGAAATAAAGAGCTCTCATGTATCACAAACCAATGTAGGAATTAAACACTGTCCTGTCAGCGCAATTATTTTTTAATGTCAGACTAAGACAACTGAATATTTCAGGCTCAGGCCGGAGTCCTTTATTATTGCTATAAATAGATGTCCCCATTTTCAGACTCCCAGAACACACACCCTTGTAGGTTCACCGAAGGACTTTCTTTAGACAGCACTGGAAAAGCCTGCGCTCATTACGGTACAGTAGGCTACATCGATCAAAAATAATGACATTTCTACGCAAAGTCCACTTTTCTGATGTTTCTTCTTCCATGACTTTGCCATCACTTGCTCTGAAGCAGAGTGGGGAACCCTGGTCCCCACAGTGGGGAGGGCTGATGTCCTGCATGTCTTAGATGTGTCCTTGCATCAAGATTCAACATTCTTTATTGTCATTGTAGACACTAGCTGTAGGCAACGAAATTACAGGTGCTTCATCGAAGGTGCTGGTCCTTATATAGATAAAGTTCAAAGAAAATAAACTTAAGGTAGGTAACATGTAAATATGAATATGTAAGAATAAAAAATAAAAAAATAAAAAAGATTAATAAAACAAAGTGATGCTAAAAGAGAGAATGCTACATACATTTTTCCAATACAGTTATTGCACATGACTCAACATGCTTGATGCATGAAAACGGTAGGAGGTTGTACAGGTACAGTAGGTATTTGCAGAGTTTTTTTTAATGCACACCTGACGCTAATTCATGATTGTCATCAGCATGTATCATCTGGACTTTTGCCCAATTATTTGGTCATCTGCAGGCACCAAAGATATTAAAAAACTTCAAATTGCACAGAACAAAGCAGCTAGGATTGCTTTAAATTGTTCACTGCATGCAAATATCTTAAAAATGCATCAGCATTTATCATGGCTGTTGGTTGTAGACAGATTGAAATTAAGTCTTCTTACTTCCATGAGGAATTTGATTAATAGTAAAAAACCACAATATTTCGCAGATCAGATAGTGCTCACTAGAAATGTCAATAAATATCCAACCAGACAATCATGTTATGATCATTTACTGGCACCTAAGCCAAGAACAAACTTTTTAAAACACACTGTTATATACAGAGCTATCACAGGATGGAACACACTACTTAATTACATCAAAAATATTACATCAAAATACAGTTTTAAAAAGGTAGCAAAAGACTTTTTACATAAAATTCAATGAGTAACAAATATATCACATGCTATAATTTATTACAGGAATGTATTTGTGGGTTATACTTCGTGGTATTGTAATGACTGTATGATGCATTCTTTGTACCAATAATGTATTTTAGACAGAAAGTTTGCTGTTTGTGTATATTATGACTCGGTGTTACAGTGATCCGTAACAGCGATAAATGTGTGTATGTATGGACTATGTTCTTTTAAAATTGCATTGGGGACCCCAGGAAGAATAGCTGATGTCGCGACATCAGCTAATGGGGATCCTATAAATAAACAAATAAACAAACAAATGTCATCAAGGTCTGCACAAGTCTGTTAATGACACAGTATCAGGGAGCAGAGAGCGGGGTTCCCCATTCCTGGTCTCAAGTCGGAGTACATAACTTATCTGACTGATCTCATGAACTAACCTTTGCCTCCATCTAGTGGAGTTTGAAAACAAATGGTGTATCAAGTCACACTTTAACAACCTAGACATCAATGAAAACGTTAATTTGAAAACATCCCTCTCTTTGGAGAAGTTGAAGTCAACACCAGATGTGTTTTTAGTTATATTTTTAGCCATTTCGTGTCACGGCAGAGCTGCTGGTGTGGCTGCAGACCTTTGCCCTTCATCAGTATCTATCCTGTCTGCTCGACCTCAGCAGTGACAGGAGGACTTATTGATCCCCCGTAGTTTCCCTTACGATAACTAAGCAGCTTTCAGGTTAAAGAAAGAGAATTAATCAAATGATTGCCCGCCTGTAGGTATCTGATCACACCGACCCTAACTTAAACAAAAGCTCCCCTTGTGCATTGATCGGATCGTTGCTGGATCGATCCCTCTTACTGATGTACTTGTCTGTTTCAGAGACGGACTATTGGACCACGTGTTCTCCAGACAGATATTTAAAAACCTGTGATGGTTATTAGAGTTCAGAGGGCATTTCTCATGTCATCGGGTCAGACAATGACAGATTTTATATGTTGCAGTTTTCAGCCGGTCGCAGTGTGCAGAGAACCTTGAGCAAGAGCAACATGTCATCTATTACCAAGTCTTACATCTACTGCTCAGGTAAGACTTCTTGTCTTCTACCTTTTTCATTTTCTGTTTCTTTTGAACTCTTGATCACTTTGTTTTGGTCTCTCTAGGAAAGAGGACACCCCCCTCCCCTACTGTCATCAGACTGGCTTTACTAGGGAGGGCCGGCAGCGGCAAAAGCTCCATTGCCAACACCATCTTGGGCCGTAAGGTGTTTGACTTGAAGGTCAGCAGTGCCTCGGCCGCTCAGCGTAGTCGAAAGGCCAGTGGAGAATTTCACGGGCGACACCTGGCAATCCTGGAAACTCCAGGGTGGCTGGACACTCGTCAGACGCCACAGGAAGTTCACAGAGAGCTGAGGAGGAGCGTCAGCCTCCTTTTTCCTGGACCGCACGCTTTCTTCATCGTTATAAAAATCGGGAGGTTCACTCAGAATGAGAGGGAGGTGGTGCGGTGGACCAAAGAGGCGATGGGTCTCCATGCTTTGAGTTTCTCCGTGGTGGTTTTTACCCATGGTGACCGTCTGGAGGAAGGGACGTCCGTAAAGCGCTGCCTCATAGACGAGTGTGGAGATCTTGCTGAGCTGGTGGCCGCGTGTGGGGGCAGGTACTGTGTATTCAACAACCAGAGCTCCAAGAACAAGGATCAAGTGTCTGAGCTGCTTGCCTTGGTGGACGGCTTGATGCTAGACAACGGGGAGAGCTACTACACCAGCAAAATGCTCCAGATCGTAGAAGATCTAGCTCATCAGCTTCAGGAGGAGAGGAGGCTGCTGATTGACAGGGAGGGTGGGTTAAAGGAGAAGTCTGAAACAGAGCTGGAGCTGGTTCAGGAGAAAAACACGAAGGAGCTTGAGGAGCTCAAGGAAAAGCAGGAGCTTGAGAAGGAGGGTGAAGAGAAACTAACAAAAATGACGGATGAGGTCTTAAGACAAAAGGTTGCAGAGAGGAAGTCTCAAAAGCTGGAAAAATGGATGGAGATAGAGAAGAATAGGGAAGAGCTCCGAGAAAGGCTTGAAAAAGTTATTGAAATGTTGGATGAGCAGGGTAAGTCGGAGGAGAAGATTAGGCGCTCAATGGCGGAGAAGATCCAAAAGCTTAAAGAAGAAAATGAAAAGAAAGAGAGAGAAAGGGAAGTTCAGCAGATTCAGAGGGAACAGGCCATCAGACGCAGAGAAGAAAAGGAAAGAAATGCTTTGCAGAAGGAGGTGAATAAACTCACCCAGAGTCTTGAGGGGGTGAGCAGGAGGGAGGAGGAGAGGAAAAAACAATTGGAGGACAAGTTAAGACGGGACAGGGAGCAAACTCAGAGAGAAATGGGCATTTTAATGGAGCAGCTCAGAGCAGAGAAACAGAAGACCGAGGCCCTTGAGCAGGAGTTAAAACTCATGAAAATAAAGACCGAGCAAAAACAAATGAGTGAAGACAACCTGAAAAGACTGGAGGACAAGGGTCAGAAGGAGAGGGAAAAGTGCGACAGGGAAATGGTCACATCGAAGAATCGGTCTGGAAATGAGTGTGCAGAGGTGGTTGGGAAGAAGTCTTCAGAGAGATCCGGCGCAGGGCCGACCATGACTGGATACGTGCAGGAGATGGGGCTGCTGGCGCTGAATGTAGCTCGGGGGAAGGTTGGCGCTCCATGCTGTGTACAGTGACAGCTAAACGCTGGAATTTATCTCATGAAATCTGTGGTTTGCTGTTTACATTTATCAATTGTTATTCCCCTGCAAAGATGCTCAAAGATTAAATATGTCTTGACTTTTATATCATTATTATTTGCATCCGGCAATAATTCCGAGTCTGGAGAGAAATTAACGAGAAAGCAGTTTCATTTCAACAAATGGATGTAATTCCTGTGTGTGTCCTACATAAGCAAATGCACAAACTCTCAAAAATGATGGAGGTAATCTGATTATGGAGTCCCCGCCCTCTGGCCTGTGCTGCTGCCTCTGGCTCCATCATCTAAAGCTGTACTCAAACAAACCCCCTGTTGCCATTAATAAAGAGCAAAAACACTGCTTGAGTGCCATTTTAGTGTTTTCTTCCTCAGCTGTGCCATCTGGTTGTGTTTCCAGTCTAAAAACAGTGTGGCTTTATTGCACGCACCCCCGTATGTGTTTGAGTACACCTTTGTCTGTGTTTGTCTGTTAGTCCACTTGCATCACTGCTGGTGCAGCGACACACGCAACACGACGACTTGCCTTATACAACATACATGCACTTAGAACATAAATATTACATTGTGGTTCAGCTTAATAAATGGGCCACAACCTTTACAGAAACGTGTGGGATCAAGCATGGGAAAATATTTTTTTTTTCCAGATGCCCTTACTGATAATAGAAGAGCTGCAGATTGAGACAACTGCACTGAATCATGGCGGCTGTATGCCAGGTGACGTCTTCACACAGTTTTGATGAAAAGAAGCATTTCTTCACTTTGTATGTGTGTTTGTGTGTTAAACAAATGAAAAACTAAGCTACTTTTATTGATAGATTCCCCAAGAATCATATTTTTAATTGCGTTCATTCCTCACGCTGCGTTTAGTGAGAAAAATAAATAAAAAAGGGACAATAAATCAAATTCAGTTGAATAACGTTATTCATTACCAAAGATTGTAGTATGAAATGCATGTTCACAAGGCATCAAAAGATGTACTACAACTGAACAAAGAGGAGCATTCAGCGGCTTACAGGTCAGGTATTTTCCCCTTCTTTTGATTGGAGATCACCTTTTTTATGCAAATCTTATATGAATAAGGTTTTTTTAAGGAACTAATCCTGTAAAAGTTGGATTTTTAATAACATAATTCAACTCTCTTTCCAAGACTGAACTGAACCAAAGGAATTGACATTTAAAATTTATATTATGTATATTATACAGATGTACCGTAATTGCTTCCTTTAATGTGCTCATGGTTTATGTATTTATTGCATCTCTCCATCACTCTCCCTCATTCATGTTCTTGGCTTTGAAATTCTGACTGTAGTCAAAGCAGAGGACACAGATATATATAATGTCAGGTAGCCTGGTGTGAGGTGTGTCGCCGGGTGCTCGTGTCTGTGAAGATTTTCTTGTTGTTGCCTCCTCTGATGCCAGTCCAGCCAAAGTTTCCCTCATGCACAAATTTCAACATCCTGCAAAAGACATGTGAAGGAGGAGTTAAAAAACAAAAACAAAACACCACTGAGGGACACAAAGTCTAATTCTGTTCTCAGCAACGTTTTCATATAAAAACGACATGAAGTAAGAGATGCATGTATAAAGCCGTTTGTTTTTAAAGTTACAGGCACATTAAAGACACACTATGTAATATACCACTCCAGACTAAACAAGACAGCCCCTGGTGCAAGATGTGAAGAAGTGCACAGTAACCGCCCCCGCACTACAACATTTAAAGATCAGCGTAGATATTAATGAATATAGCAAATATCCTGGCAAACAATTAGCCACTCGGCTGGGTGCGGGACGGGACTTCTTTTTTGACACGCTCAGCTGATGGATAAGGGAATGAATGAAAAGTACACAGCAACGTCCACTTTCGGGTGAGGTTCCCATTTATTATCGTTACTGTATATTTCAAAGCATGTTTATATTATGGAAAAACTGTTTATGGAGTGATCTGAATTAATTGTGATGGTTCTGGCTGGTAGAATAGCTGTCTTTAAAGAGCGGTAAAAAACCGTACGGTCTCCCCGTCACCCATGCATTAATTGGCCGCCCCCAGAACACCTGCGCTTAAATACCAATTGCACCGGTAGTGACGTGGACCCAAACCACCATCTAACTTGCCACCAAGTGACAACTTGTAAATAAACAAAAAGACTGAAATAAGCAGACAAATAATGGCTCCTACAATGAATGTTTGCGACAATAGTTTAATCTGCTTATGAATCTAGAAATGCTGCCAGTTCTGAATAACATTGCTGCAATCCCAGTGTTGACTCTTGTTTTCACTCTTTTTTTGAATCCTTAATTCTCTTTAACTCTTTTTTTGAATGGAGAGGATGCTGGTGGTAGTGAGGCAGTCCTTTTGAACTTAGCTTTGGCTTATCCATCCCGCATCACGACCGGGGTCGCACACATTGTATGATCTCAAAGCCACTAGGTCACAACTGCTCACCCAACCACTTATGTCAGGAAAACACACGGGAGAAATAAGGTATGATCATGTTGTTGTGTATTCAATAATACAATTAGGAAAAAAACAACCCAGCAAGCTGTTTGTGCTACGATTTATTGAAAGCATGAATGATAAAGAAAAGACATGAACATGGGCAGCGCACTGGATTAGCACACACGGATAGGAGATTGTCTGTGCTACAGACAACAGGGGGAGAGCTTAAAAAGCGTTCATAATAAGCAGCAGATACTTACTCCAATTGTGAAAAGCCACACTCAGTACGTTTACGTGCACAAACAGAAAGTCGATTTGTTGCCTTAATCTGACCAATATCAAATTTATTAAAGCCATGTATACACATTAGCCGGACTGTAGTCGAACCGAACTGAAGCTCTTGGGATCGAGCTCATAGTGCCAGATAATGCGTCCTAAAAGGGCTCGGTCACCAAGTTGCATTCTGGGACGCGGCGGCCGTCCTGGCAGCCTTGTGACGGTAAACAAATATCAGTGTAGTAGCAGTGTGGTAGCACCAAGTGAACAGACGGAACGCAAAAAAAAGATGTTAAACTGCTGCAAAGGAACTGGAATCTACCGGGATACCTTAAAAAAGGAAGCCAGGGACCGGTATTTGGAGAAAATAATGATTATTAACGGTTTGGATCCATATGAAATCCCTTCTAAAGAGTGGAGCTCCGACGAGGAGGTCCACTCTTTAGTAGTAAGGACTTACCGTACTGCCGCAGTTCTGCACAACCCACGTCTTAAGCTACCTTGTTTGCGAGTGTTTGGCAGCTGCTTTGGTAAATGTTTGACTCGCCATGTGTTTCAATAAATTAGTATAATAGTACAACATACAGTACATGTTTTGTATTACTCTTACTTTTTTCTTTTCTTTTTTTTGACCGCTGTATTATGCGGAAGAGGCTCCGAGGTGTGAGCAATATTTTTGTTTTCCTCGTGGGATTATTTTTTTCCTCTGCAGCTACAAATAGAGTTAATATTTTTTCCCTCAACAAACTAGTTTTATCTGAAGATTGGGGTTAATCGCACTGCAGAGAGCTGGCCAGCAACTGCGTTTAGCTGGAGAAGTGGGGAATAAAACCCGTGTGAATGATCCGACCCCGGTCTGTGTGAGTGTTTGTTTGTGGTTTACTGTGGAAGGTTATGTTTGGTCGTCTTACAGCCGCGATCCAAGCGAGCCGACGACTCTTTTACTCTGTTATCTCAGATACTTGGCCTCCGTGGTTCTGCCTCCGAGCAAGAAAGCGGTGAAAAGTTACCATTAGCGATCTTTTCCCCACGTCTGTTATGTGTGGAGCTGCTGCAGCTACAACACAGCAACGGGTTACCATGGTTTACAGAATAACGGAAAGTAACGATTACAAGTACCGGTAGGCTAAGACAAAACGAAGAGGGAGCACGTCTGTACACAGTGCTCAGTGGTCCGAAGAGCTGCTAAGCTAAGCTAAGCTAAGGTAGCTTCCAATATGGCGGCTCCGCCAGGTGATGACGTCAAGACGACCAAGCCCTATATGAGTTATTCCGGCATGTACGTTTAACCAAGCTACTGACAGCCCCGGGATTCCCCCTTCCCGAAGTGACGAGCCGCGTGAGCTGGAATAATAAGAGTCACTGCATCACAACAACACGATAACAGAAGAAGAGGACAAAGACTTTGCGTGCATCTTACCTGCAACATGATCAGGCTTAGTATGTACGAACTATACAGAGCTGCTGCTTTGTTAGCATCCATATTTTCGCATGTTGTTGTCCTCCGTCACGCTTGTTTACTAATTGTACCGGAAGAATGCCAACGCAAAAGTGCGTGTGGCGCCACCTAGCGTCGCGGAGTCGAATGCACCTCACTCAATAAACGAGTCTTCTCACGCATGTATACTTGGATTTCTCAGAAACTCCAGTTTAATCGTTAGCTAGATTGTTGCCAATAGCTTGATTTAGATGTGCATGTAACTGCACTGACTCTGGCTCCAGATGTTAGGTCTGCTAAGATATTAGTCAGCAGCAACAGATGGCTCAGTGACAGATCAGTGAGCGTCTTGTTGTTCACACATAGGGACAGAAGGCTGACTAGTCACTAATTTGTAAACCAACCAGTCGACCAGCTCAGCCTGAATGTTGTATTCACGCAGGACTCTGATTGACATGCAAATCTCAGTATGTGTGAGGGCGCACTGAACACTACAGGGATTCTATCGCCTCCAGTATTACCAAAATGGTAATATGAGGCACTCATCAGCTTTTTAATGTGGTGTAAAAATCTTTTTTTTAAATATACTTGCGTTCAATTGCTAGATGTTTAAATATCTTAAAAGCATGTTCTTACATACAGTTTAGCAGCTTTAAATAGGAAACATGAACGATTGTGACTCTAGTCTGCACCTTCACGTCAATGAACCTCATTGCGGCACCGAAGACATGATCTCCTGTCGGCACTCTGCTCCAGCGTCCACGGCTTCTGCACGGCCACGGCTTGTTCCAGTGTTAGTGTTTGAATTCCTGAACATTTGAGTCAGAGGAGCTGTGGGTGTTTTGAGGAGAAATATCCTGCAGCCATCTGTGACCCCCGACACTGTGATAAGGGCACTGAAACGTGTCTGTTTGGGAGAAAGAAAGTGATGACGAAGAGGACACCACAGCGTCCCGAGAGAGGAGAAAATGCATCCAGCACACCACAGAAACCACAATGTATTACCAGTCTCCTCTCGTGTTGTTTGTACTCCACCTTGCGTGTGGCTTTATGACACCTGACACAAGCCAAAGGCATGAAGTTAAACATCCAAATGGAATCAAAAACAATATTGTTCATATATATATATAAAAAAAAAAAAAAATCCCTAACGCATGTCTGTATTTGTGGTTGTTTCTTGAACTGGCCTGAAGAAAAAACTGCTAAAAGAATACTCACTATGGAAAGAGCAGCTTCAACTCAGTCATGCAGAACAAGGCAGATAGCATCTCCAGAGGGGACAACATGCAGCAAAGGTGAGATGGTGACATGCAAAGGTTTGGGCTTATGTTGAAAATATCTCACAGGAGTTAAAAGACAATGAAATATTTTAAGCCAGATGATAATTTACTACTAATCATTTTCATCGTACGCACTATAATTGTAATGGACGGAGTGCATTATTCTATGGAACAGCTTCAAGGTAATATTTTTATGTAAATGTATCCAAACAGATGGTCACTGCAACACTTCAGAACATTTAAGGTCTTTGCAGCCGGACATTGATTTGCCTTTCTTGCACCGACACAAGAAATGCCCCTTGACCTCTCTCTTTCCAGGCTGGGAACATCTAAACAGGTTGTCACTAGTGTTCAGTAAAAGGGAGAGATTTGTATTGAATATTCTTGTTTACTGTGTATGCTATGCCTAGTACATCCTGTTTTTTTTGTTTCTTGTCTTCAAAAATTGGAAACAAAGGCAAAAAAAAATGTTAATTATTGGTTTAACAGTTTTTGTGTAAGATCAACTGAACTTGGGCATTTGAAACGAGTCAAAGAGAGTTAAACCAGCATGAATAAGCCTCTAGAGTTCACATTAAGACCACAGGGGCAGCGGATGGATAATCTGACTGGAAGAGAAGTGACATGTGGCAACTTCCGCGCGCACAGCTTATAAAAAAATAGCTGCCTGAAGGCTGATTTATGGTTCCGCGTTCCACCAACGCAGAGCCTACGGCGTAAGTTACGCACCGTACATGCGCGTCACCGCGTAACCTACGCCGTCGATTTAACGCAGAACCATAAACCAGCCTTCACTCTCGCCTTTCTCAGGTGACCAGCTCCTCTCTCCACTCCTGCGCGCCTTTGGAGCCGCGTTTGTCGGCAGCAGGCAGCTGTTGGTATGGTCGCTGCAAATCTGCCGTGCGCACTCAGAGCATCAGCACAGATGGGCCCGATGATCCGAGCACGACGCATGCGATCTCCGCTTCGACTGACCGGCTGAGCCTCTTTATCTGTTGACTTTTGCGGGGTTTTTTTTTTTTTTTTTGGTTGCTCCGTCCGTTCAGTTTGACATGTGACCGTCCACGGGTCGGCGATGAATAACAGCACCGGCTTGGAGGAGCCGGTCGGAGCCGGCGGGGATCATCATCATCTCCCCGCGCACCGGGCGCTCACGGGCTGCGTCCTGGCGCTGCTCATCATCTGGACGCTGGTCGGGAACTTCACCGTGTGCGTGGCCGTGTACCGCTACCGACACCTGCGCGTAAAGGTGACCAACATCTTCATCGTGTCCCTGGCTCTGTCGGACCTGCTCGTGGCCGTGCTGGTGATGCCGTGGAAGGCCGTGGCCGAAGTGGCCGGCTTCTGGCCGTTCGGGGGCTTCTGCAAGACCTGGCTGGCCTGCGACATCATGTGCTCCACGGCCTCCATCCTCAACCTGTGCGTCATCAGCGTGGACCGCTACTGGGCCATCTCCAGCCCGTTCCGCTACGAGCGCTGCATGAGCAGGAAGGTGCACATATACACACGCACACAAACACATTCAAACACACATGTGCATGCTCACATGCAAGCACACACACTCATTCAACCGAGAAATTGTTTGTTTGTAAATATCCATCTTTTTGGAACGCTGTTTTTTTGTTCTTGCTATTATTACAGTAGGCCTATAATGTATTTTCTTGGTGAGAACTTTGAATAAGCCCATTTAGGGCTTCCTTTCTCACATGCACATATTGTCATGCTTTTATGTTCATTTCAACTTTTGTACCGTTTTTTATGTTGTGCAAATAAACAAAAAGGTGGCGTTCGTGATGATCGGGGTGACGTGGACGGTGTCCGTGGTCATCTCCTTCGTGCCCGTGCAGCTGGACTGGCACCGGGCGGAGATGATGAGCGAGCCGGACCCGCAGCATCAGCACCATCAGCATCAGCATCAGCAGCAGCATGAGCGCGCCGGGCAGGATTATTTGGAGCCTCATGCGCGCGTTTGGAGCTGCGACTCCAGCCTGAGCCGCACTTACGCCATCTCTTCCTCCCTCATCAGCTTCTACATCCCCGTGCTCATCATGATCGTGACGTACACCCGCATCTACCGGATCGCCCAGACGCAGATCCGGGTGATCTCGTCCCTGGAGCGCGCGGCGGAGCACGCGCAGAGCTGCAGGAGGGCGCACGTCGTCCCCGAGCTGTTCCCTCACATGTGCACGGAGATCACGGCCAGCTCCTACCAGTCCCGCATCAGCATCCACCCGGACTCCCGCTGTCCCGGCCGGTCCCACCGGGAGCTCAAGGTCTCCATCAGGAAGGAGACCAAAGTGCTGAAGACTCTGAGCATCATCATGGGGGTGTTCGTCTGCTGCTGGCTGCCGTTTTTCATCCTCAACTGCGCCCTGCCCTTCTGCCCCGGGCCGGAGGTCCAGGGGGCCCACCGGGGCCCCTACTGCGTCAGTGAGAAAACCTTCGACGTGTTCGTGTGGATCGGCTGGAGTAACTCGTCCCTGAACCCGGTGATTTACGCGTTCAACGCGGACTTTCGGGACGCCTTCCTGCGCCTGCTGCGCTGCCGCGGCCGCGGCTTCCTGGCCACGGTGAGCGCGGCCGTGGAGACCGTGATGGCGAGCAACGAGGCGGGGGGGACCCGGAGGGACAGCCCGCTGGGGCCCAAGCTCAGCGTGTCCACGAACACCCGGGGCAGCCAGGACAGCGGGAACACCACGGTCACCGTGTTTTATCACAGGAGCCCGACGCTGGAGCAGGTGACGGACACGGAGGAGAGCTTTGGCAAAGACAGGCTGACGAACATACCCGCGTAAATACGCAGCAGGAGATGCTTTCAACGACCCATGGGGAAATATTGTACAGTATTTTTGAATGCATGAACCAATGCAGTGCAGTTGTGCTACAACGGAGTATGAATCCCATTAGGGCCAAACTAAGACAAAAAAAAAAAAAAGGAAATTACGAAAATAAAGTAATAATAATATGAGAATAAAGTCGTAAAATTACCAGAATAAAGTCATAATGTTGTGAGAATAAAGTCGTAATATTACGAGAATAAAGTCGTAATATTACGAGAATAAAGTCTAATAAAGTAACTTCACAAAATGCTCAATATTCCTCATTTTAACACAGGGAGAAGATGCTCTTCCTGTTAGAGTTCTCATAAATTACCACTTTATTCTCATAAATTACCACTTTATTCTTGTAATATTACGACTTTATTCGCATAAATTACCACTTTATTCTCGTAATGTTACGACTTTATTCTCGTAATGTTACGACTTTTTTCTCGTAATGTTACGACTTTTTTCTCTCGTAATGTTACGACTTTATTCTCGTAATGTTACGACTTTATTCTCGTAATGTTACGACTTTATTCTCGTAATATTACGACTTTATTCTCATAATATTACGACTTTATTCTCGCACCATTATGACTTTATTCTCGTAATTTTACGACTTTATTCTCGTAATTTCCAATTTTCTTTTGTCTTAGTTTGGCCCTAATACTCCGTCGTAGTTGTGCAGACTGGGGGTTGGAGCCACAATCCTGGATGTTTAGTAATGAAAGGGTAGTTTCATATGTGTGCACAGTTATCAGGCTAACTAAATTGGCAAGGCAAGGCAAGTTTATTCGTATAGCACAATTCAAAACAAGGTAATTCAAAGTGCTTTACTTCAACATTAAAAGCAGCAAGACACAATTAAACAGTAAATAACAAATAAAATTAAATAAAATGATAAGAGGTAAAATAATAAAAAGCACAAGTTGTTAAAAAATAAAGTCAGTAGACAGCAGGTAAGTGTCAGTGTCTGACATTTCCCCCAGTTTGTGTTTCTGTTCTGCCCCGCCTGTCTTCCATCTGCCCTGATTGTTCACACCTGTGTCTCGTTACCCCCTTGTGTATATCTGGTCTTGTCTTTCCCTTGCTCCTTGTGGTTCCGTACTGTTACAGAGTGGTTGGATGAGGACCCAGATGCAGGAGTTCCAAAAAAGGGTTTATTCCACAAAAGCAAAAGAACAAAAAACATTGCAGAGCAGGATCAAACCAAGAACCAGGATCATGAATAACAAAACTACGGGACAACATGGAGGGAGCAAACAGTACGGAACCACAAGGAGCAAGGGAATGACAAGACCAGATATACACAAGGGGGTAACGAGACACAGGTGTGAACAATCAGGGCAGTTGGAAAACAGGCGGGGCAGAAAAGAAACACAAACTGGGGGAAATGTCAACCACTGACAGTAAGTATTTAATTTAAGAGTACACTTCAGTAAACAGTAATGTTTTTAGGCCTGATTTAAAGGAGCTGACAGTTGGAGCAGACCTCAGGTCTACAGGAAGTTTGTTCCACCGGTGAGGAGCAGAATAACTGAACGCTACCTCACCTTGCTTGGTTCTGGTTCTGGGGAACCACAACAAACCAGATCCAGATGAACCTCAGGGGTCTGGGAGCTTCATAGGAACTAACAGATCAACCATGTATTTTGGTCCAAGACCATTCAGTGCTTTGTAGACCAGCAGTAAGATTTTAACCTCTATTCTTTGACTCACTGGAAGCCAGTGTAGCGATTTCATGACCGGTGTAATATGGTCCAGTTTCCTTGTGTTTGTAAGGACTCTGGCAGCAGCGTTCTGGATCAGCAGCTGCCTGATTGATTTCTTGTTAAGGCCTTTAAAGATGCCATTGCAATAATCCAACCTACTTAAAATGAATGCATGAATACGTTTTTCCATGTCTTGTTTAGACAGAAACCCCTTAATTCTAGCAATGTTTTTCAGGTGGTAATATGCAGATTTAGTGATAAACTTTAGATTTCTGTTGAAGTTCAGGTCTGAGTCAATACACCAAGATTTCTGGATTGATTTTAGAATTTAAATTAGAACAAAATAAATCTATAAAACAGGTCTTAAGTTGAAATGTTTGGAATAAATATAGAAAATAGTCCTAACTAACCATTTTGTTTCAACAATACCAGAAGCCTTCACTTCAGTTAGGTATAAGATTCTTTCAGGTTGGTTAAAAATCCAGAAATTGGTTTTAATTTCTCTGCTTATCAAACAAAGGCCTGGTGAAGACCTGTTTTTTGTGAATGCTTACTTCTCCCTATATCACTGAAAAAGGTGTCCTCCAAAAATGTCTGCAGGTTTGGGAGATGCCTTATAGTCCATCTGCAACCTGATGAGATTCAAGTATCTCATCAGGTGAAGCTTTTGTATGCGTCTGAGCCGTCTAATGCTCCTATTTGTGCAGTTTGTGGGTTTACTTAAAAAAAGAACTTGCTCTTGGCTTCATGTGGATTTTTTTACCAAAGTGGAAAAAAGAGAAAATATTAGAAATGTTTGAAAAGAAGAACATGTGGGATGCAGATGGGATGGTCTGGAAGGAGTAGGGAGGAAGACAGAGTTGAAATAGATGGACTTAACTGTTCAGAGGAATGGGGAGGGTGGGGAAGAAGTGAAGAAGAGAGTTCAGGCAGGGATAGCCTGAAATATCTGGGATAGCAGTGCATCAGAGACAAAGGTAGGACGGACAAAAAGGGACGCAGAGCTGAAGGTGTCATGGTTTTCTTAGAGAGTGCAAAGGATAAAGAACAATCAGGGAAACAGCCAGGGCTCCATGTTTTGGAGACACAGAGACACAGAGGCTGGACTGAAATGGTTTGGACACTTAAACAGTTAAGGGGTAGTGAATAATTAGTAGAAGGATGCTGCAGATGGAGCCACCTGGCAAGAGGAAAAATGCAACGAGGAGACTTCTGGATTTGGTGAAAGACCCTCCGACCACCACCACCAACATTCATACACATTCAAACACATTCACACGAGGCAAGGTGGGTAAGGTGTCTTGCCCAATGACACTACGAGTTAAAGGAGTTCTCTGGTGGTTTTGGTCTCTCTCCGTTTGAGTCATTGTTAGCGGAGAATAAACAGCTGAAATTCATAACCAAACGAGCTTATAGGACACTCTGTAGCCTCTAAACTGATGATTCTGAGAAAGCTGGAGCCCGTTGGCAATTGGACCTTGGTAGCATAATAGAACCAGATGGGATACTTTGTTTAGCCAGTCCACTAATGTTCTTGCATCCAATTCAATATGGGAAAGAATATGGTTTGAAGTTGGAATCGACGTATACAAATAGTGATGAATTCAATTAATTGCTTAATAACAGTGCACATGATATAAAACGCCCATTTGAGGTGTCAGGGAGATGGACTCATGTTACCCAAGGAGAGAAGAGTCAAAGGAGCAGATGCACGCTGGATTTTTGATGGTCTTCATCATGCAAACATCCAGTTCAAGAGCGATAAGGATGAAATGACATCCCCACTTTAGGAGATCCCTACTGGGATTCCACTTTTTGCACACATTTCATGATCATGTTACGTCACTTTCTTCTTTTATTGGCCTTTGTAGATATATTAGGTAATTTTATGGGACGACTGTTGGTAAAGCTGCTATTTTTTCATGTGTTTGAGGACTGTTTACAGGATACTCGTGTGTTTTTTGTGTATTACCTAATAAAAACACATGCTGTAGGCTAAAATCTCACTAGGCAAGAATATCCTGGCTAGTTCTTACATCCCGTTGCTGTAAGTTTATGTGAAAATAACCTAAAAAACTGAAGGGATTATTTTCATTTTTACTTAAGAAATTTCCAAAGAAAATAAAACTGAAGAAAATGAAAGAATGCAGGATGGTGTGGTTGTTGGTGCTGTCGTCTCCACCTCATTCCTCGCTTTCACAGTAACAGACTAGAGCAGTAACAGTGGCGTTATTGCTGTTGCGGAAAAACCTATTACAGGTAAACGCTCTTTCATATGTTCTTTCCCACTGGGTGAATATCTGGACTGAAATTAAGTGTGTATAAGTCACCAAGGATAAGACTTGAGAGATGATCCAGATTTCAGTAGATTTAATTAAGCAGTTGCATGCAAAAGGGTCAGAACATACATCAGACGTCTCGATGCAGAATGACAATGAAATAAAGGAAGCATAATGATTTTAAGGCGATGATTCATCCTTATGTTCCTATAGACAAATAATTGTTAACGTCAATGCTAATCTTTTTGTGGCAGAGTATCAGTCTGCACTCTATTCAGGTCAGGGCTAAATTTTGCTCCTGTCAGCAGTTTTGATTTAATCAAGTGGCCAAGGCTGAGTTTTCCATCACAATCGCTCCCTTTTTTTATTTTGAAAACATTTAAGTTTTGTAAACAGAGTTGCATATGTCATTTGGTGCGTTAACTTAACAGACTACTTCCTTTCCCCCCCGCGCACACAGCGAATCATCAGAGGTCAGTGTTTCTCTGCATCTCCAGAAACAGGATTATATAAGTAACTCACATTAGCACCCGTCCGTTGAACATCTTGGTGGAAACACCGTGCATTCTGCTTCCCCCAATCTCTGCTCTGAAAGAAACAAGCATGAATAATTTGTACCTAAAGGTTGTTCCTGTGAAAGATGCCCTGACCATTGAGAACACAGAAGCTTTTACTCTGACAACCCTAAAAATAAAAAAAATCACACATACATACACAAAAAAAAAAGAAAAATCACATGACATGATTCCACACAGAGAAGCTGATGCAGGGAGGGAGAACACCGGAGCAGAGCCCTCATGTCCTGCTTGGAGATAACGTTTTTACATATGAACCTTGGTTCATTTTTGTTTGATGAGTCTTTCTTGTTGGTGTTAAATATGTAAAAGCGCGTCGTAACCTCAAGAAACCGCGAGCCCTAATGGAACCTGCAAAACTTACAGTTTCCTCTTTAGCTGCAATTTTTATTTTGTTCGTAAGTCAAATACGGCTTTTAACTGTTGTAAAAAATATGCTTTTTTGTAACTTTCATGGTCTTTCTATGACATGAATGCAACATATAAAAGACACAAAGAGAAGAAGAAAACACTCACTCGTTATATTGCAGAAAAAGCTGGTGGGCTATGTCAACTTGGGACACCTCAAGAACAGAAGATGATTTAAGAGGTTTTAAAGAAAAACAAAAAAAAACTGCCATCCAACTCTTCATCAACTTACTCTGAAAGCCGTTAGTGGTTAAATGTTGTCACTCCACATGCTGTCACTCATTTCACTGCCTTTATTATCATTATCATCATTATTATTATTATTATTATTATTATTATCATTATTATCATTATTATTTTCTTTGTCATCAGGGGAAGTAAAAAGATCAACACATCCACTCTTGCTGATGTGATAATATATTAGTTCTCTGCAATAACATTTCTCAGAAAAATCCAGCTCAATCCAATTCCATTGTGTTAAGATGGAGCACGGTTAAAAAAAAAAACAACAAAAAAACCCAGCCCATTGATGTGTGCATTAATCTCTCTTCCTCTCTGTGTCACCCTCCCTCCTCCCGCTGCTCACTCTCTCACACACGGATGCAAAACTTGATTCATCCTACTCTTTCACTATGACTCTGTAATGTAAGTGTATTCCATGCGAGAGCATTAGGAAGGAAAATTAGATTGCATAACGGCAAAAACAGGAGCTCATGCGCTGTTGGAACAACTATGTGCTATTATAAACCGGCTCTTTTAATGCTGAATGATAAATATGTGGATAATGTGACTGCAAAGCTCCTTTTTCAGCCTCTCGTTCAACAGGGCTGCACGTCTACTCATCCTGTAACTACTGCTTCTGCTGTCCTGCACAGTTGGAGCCAGTTCTGTCCTTGCAGACCTCCACAGGACTTAAATAGATGACAAATGGGGACACCAAAGGACCCATGTGGACATGAAAAAGCTAGGAGTTGGATCTAAAGAAAGAAGCTATTTTTAGACGCAGACAAGCCAGATGTTCTTTGTACCAATTAAGCCAAGATGCAAACGGCATCATTACAATTATAAACAATTTGACACATGAACACACATATTTGCTCTCTTATTGAGATATGAGCTCGACTCCCACTCCTCTAGACTGCACATCCATGAATTTGAGCAGCGGTTGTTCATACAGTAAATGCTTGCGCTGTGGCTTCGTTTATAGCTGATTGCACCATTTAAAAAAATGCTTTGAACCTGGACTCAAAGTGCTTATCTAAAAGGTATTAGAATGGGATGTTTATTGATAAATCAGGTTATAGTGGTTCATGATATTCTAATAGTCACCATTCTGCCCACCACAGACAAAGATAAAAAAAATCAAGTTATGTTTCTAAACTGTGCATGGTTTAAAATAAGTGATTTTTAGATTTTTTATATTTCTTCATAGCTGGCACTTCAAGGGATCCGTAGACAGGAGAGTCTCGGGGCTTTGATTAAATCACATAAGTCACATGAGGATTCAAACCTGTGGATAATAGTGAAAAGATGTATATTCTCTTCCTGAGACACTGAGCATCATTGCCACATACAGATTCAGTCATTTGCTCTTATAAAAGTATGTGACATTTGGGTCTGGGACACCTAAGGTGTGAATCTTTGTGAGCAACTTGGAAAAGGTTGACAAAGATGCTCAAAAGAAATCATGTGGGCCTAGTTGCAATTTTTTCTTTTTTTTGAAAGCACATATTCATGTTTTCAAGCTAGATCTGAAGCTACTTTGGGTTCGACGAATTTGAAAAAAAAGCTGATGACTCCTGTGGTTTAAAAATGAATACATCTATCATGTTTGTTTAACATTAAAGCCACTCTATGTAGCAATACCACTTGTGACCACAGGGTGGCATAAAGACATCGTGTATTGACAAGACTGTGGTAAAGAGTGGGAACGGTCTGGAACGTCTTGTGATACTACATTGTCCGAACTAGAGAGGCACTTTTACCCCTTTTCCACCAAACCGGCTCCCGGGCTGGCGTTTGCGTTGGCACGTAGCAACAACTATGGATGACCTTTCGGTTGTACAGCTGCTGCTTCTCGCTTTACGAGACTTCATTGTGATCAGAAAACGGCAGATCCAATGCCAAAAGACAAGTTGGTCTGTGAAGTCCTTTACAGACTGAAGTCCTTCACAGACCACTGCTGCTTTTCTGGATCCATACTTCGTCGCTTATTTGAAAAAGGGCGCCATCTTGCAGTCTTGCTATTGCCGTTGGTCTTAACATCTCCGCCCCCTCCGCTTACGTAAGCGGTTCTTTCCTCTAGCAAAATAGTTGTAGTTGTTGTTGTAGTTTACCCAGCAAAGAGTTGGCGCTACCTTGGGACCGTTTTTTCTGGCCCAGAGCCAGTTCTTTTTGTCAGTGGAAACAGAAAGCCTGGTTGCAAACTAAGCACTGGCCCAGAACCAGAACCAGCCCTGGAACCGGTTTGGTGGAAAAAGGGTGTTTGTTGTGTCTTTCACCAGGGCTGAAACAAGAACGTTCTTGTGGATCGCTGCCCCCATGTGGTCAAATGTAGACTCCTTGTATAAAGTGGGGGGAAAAAAAATCTCTTCTATAAAAGCGATGGTTTGGATTCAAAGGTTAGTGCAACCCCTGGGTCCCACCATGCATGGAAGCGCTGCCGAAAGGCTGCAACAGCTGCTATGAATCGCTGTGATTTGGCCAATGAGAGCGGTCCCAGTGGGAGTGCGCTCTTTAGAAGAAGCACCTGTGCCCACCGCCGTCTGGTCCGCCACAGATATGTGCAGAGGCCATTTTGGCACTAAGCGGCGACAAAAACTTTATACGCAGTCAGGTCAGACACAAGAATAGCTTAGAGAATCAGGCCGATCTTCAAAGTAAAACACTGTGAGTGGGTTCCAGCATGTACAACGACACTACATTAACTCTAAGAAGAGCTATCAACCGCATATGAGGAGCGTTTCATTAAAGATGTCAAAAAGTGCTCATTCTCATGATATGGATAATAGCCGTGAACACATCACGTCTTGAAACAATGAGATTAAAGCATGATTTTAATCTTGAAATCTTCGGGTAACCTTGTGATTTCATAGATCTAGCGCGCAGAACCTAAAATGCTGAGGACAAAGCAAAACTGCTGTACGGCGACGCTTCGGCTAAACTCCCTTTTACATATGTACTAAAACTTAAATGAAAGTAATGCTTCCTGAAGAGTATTATATTCTCTAGATTCCAGGAATTGCACATTTTTGAGCTTCGCAGAATGCAGTTGTTTCTACATGCGAAGCATGACCATTGTTTGGCTTTCACCGTGTAATGGGCTTTGTAACCTAGATCCATCAGCTCCAGGCGTGCATTATCTGAAACAATAGTCACCATACCTAAGAGGATTAAAATACAATAAAAAAGAATTTTTTTTTTGAAAATGTGCAGATGTTACATGATGTAGGTTACTGACTGGGGACATCTTTACAAATCTGACTGAAGTGCAGTTCATGATAAAGTAATTAAATGCATTAATACCAACTGGCTAATGATTGTCTGTGTTTTCTGTCTGTGAAGTTCATTAAATTATCATGTTTCTCATGGTTGTTTACCTGCAGAAGCTCCTGTGGGTGCCACCCCCCCACCCTGACTGTGTGAGAGCTGAAAGAGACCTCAAGGCTTCAGACGCAGCAGAAAGAGGGAAGCGTTAAGAGCAGCGTGCACTTTGGAGCACTCTTATTTTACTGAGACTTCTCTGTACTGGGGACTTTTAAATAAGGAGTGAGGCAGTGCTACTCATGATAAAACTACTTTTTTCCACCTTTTGGGAAATACGTTTAAATTTAAATCCCTTATTTGAGCAGCCTTTTAGTTTCAGTCTCAGAACTTAATCAGAATCAGAATCAGAAAAAGGCTTATTGCCAAGTTTGTTAAACACACACAAGGAATTTGTTGTGGTGATTGGTGCAATACAATACAAGAGCAAATATATAATGAAAAGAGAGAAAATGTACAACATGAGGTTTTTAAAGTGCCGGATATGAGTCTGTGCAAAAGTGACCTAGGATGTGCGTTAACGTAACGCATAAGGTGTCAGTGGTTGACATTTCCCCCAGTTTGTGTTTCTGTTTTGCCCCGCCTGCCTTCCATCAGCCCTGATTGTTCACACCTGTGTCTCGTTACCCCCTTGTGTATATCTGGTCTTGTCTTTCCCTTGCTCCTTGTGGTTCTGTACTGTTTGCTCCTTCCATGTTGTCCCATAGTTTTTTGATCCCTGTTTCTGTGTTTTTTGATCCTGCTAAGCAGCGCTTTGGTTTTTGGTTTCTGCAAAATAAACCCTGTTTTTGGAACTCCTGCCTCTCGCTCTCCTGCATCTGGGTCCTCATCCTACCACTCCGTGACATAAGGTCAGGATTGGAGTCTTTGCGTTAATGTAATGTAGAGTGGGATGGAGGGGGGGCATATTAAATATTTCACAAAAAAATAAATCAAAACATAATACTCATAACCCAGCCGATTTATCGGTACATCAATATTATATTTGCTGATTCATCCAGCGTTGTCAATATATTAATTACCTATTGTGTCCACCAGAGGGCAGACTGCAACTACCTGTAGTTACAACACTTTACACAAACAGAACTTTAATGCAATTTATTGTCCAAAGCGTTATTTGCAGTGAGAATACTTGTGTTTTAAAAGTGCATTTTTGTATTTTTCTGAGTCTTTGCACACATACCAAATGTGAGGGAAGGTTGTTTATGTTTCATGTTTCTGGAAGAAAATATATCAGCTCATAAATCGCAATATCAGATTCTTATCAAATTTTGTATCGTATTGGTATATTGGTCAGGCTCTATTAAAATAATAGTAATTTGATGTTTTACACTTTTCTTTCTCTCACAGCTCCTTGAAACATTTACACTTGTGATGGGCGATCCCTTTATGAAGTTTGTCATTTTTAGCTCAGTGGGGCCCTCTATAGGCGCGGAGGATAAGTTGCTTTTATGACACTGTCCAAGATTTATTCTTGCTTTGTCTAATTCTCGATCATTTTCTTTTCTCTTGTAATTTTCCAGAGTCTCTTAATTTCTTCTGCTGCTGTAACAACTGCAGCTCTGTTGTTGTGTAAAGTAGCATTGACAGTGAAAGGGAAATCTGAGACGGGAGTCTAAAGTTACTTTAGCTAGTTGTTGCCCATTGTAAGGATGGAAGGCCACAACTGCTGGATGATGTTTCCTAGCAATAAAAAGAAAAAAAAACCCAACCAAAACCTTGCCATTGCTTAAAGGAGAGACCATGCAAGTGAATAATCGGCAGTACTGCAAAATCTTAATGACATCCATATTTATGTTCCATTCTCTGTAAGATGCAAAGATAAAATGGAGAAATCTGGGACACCTAGGACAGAATCCTGACTTATATGATGGTAAACATCTTAATTTGGGTATGTCTCTTTAGAATCAATCGCTTTAAAAAGAGCTTTAATAAAAAGGGTTAAGAACAAGAGAAAAAAAAAGAAAGACTGCAATAGTTTTAGGAATTAAATGCGTAAGGCAGCAAAGGTTGGTTTAGTTTCCTCAAAAAAAGAAGTGTCCAGGTTTATGTGGAGTTTGAGTGCTGTCCTTATAGCTGCATGGGTTTTTCTCCAGGCAATCTGGCCTCCTCCCACGGACCAAAAACATCAAAGTGAGGGTAATGAATGAAACTAAACCGAGCGAGAAAGTGCATGGTTTTTTTCCCTCTCTCTCTGTGTGGCCCAGTTAGAAGCGGGTTAGAAGCTGGTGATAAATACATCTCGATGCTCTGACAACCTGTACAGGATGTACCCCTGCAGGGAACAGGAAAGAGATAATGGATGGATGTACTGTAGAACTTACAAGACAAAATCCTCATGTAAAATCTACGTTTTTTAACTTAAAAGCTAAATATAACTTTATTTTTTTATTGTTAATATAAAAAAATAATGTCATAGGCATGTTATACTTGCATATGACATGAGAGACTTGACATCTAGACTCTTTCATTGTTCAGATATCTTCTCAAAACTGATCAGAAAATACATTGCTTTTTATAAAACAATTACTTTTACTGACACAATCACGACAACAAATCCCAAATCAGGATCATTTCTACATGCAATAAGTACCAAATGTAGTTTTGCAGCGTTCACATGGACGGCAGAGACCTAGAAAAACAAATATAAAACGGCCCGAGGAAGTCACAGAATATTTTATTAATAAGAAGTAAACATTTGCAGCCACATGTGTTCGGTGCAGCTGTTCACAGCTGGCTGCCGGTCTTCATTCCCGCTGCTGCGCAAAGCAGTTGAATTATTAGTGCGAGGGATCAGAAAGCCAGCCATCCAGCTCTCACACTGTCCTTTTAACCCTCTAAAAATAGACCAGAGGGAGAGACAGAGAGAGCACACGCTTAAAATAATAGCGGTTTTGAACCATTTTCTTTAAATGTGAGAGAAATGTGTCAGGGCTTATAGAAACGGTGTACCCCTGCGGTGAGAATGAGGATTTAGGTGTCTGAATCCTATTACAGACAATGAGAATTTGTCAGTGCAGCATTTGAGATGAACCATCGCCACCTCTGACAACTTTGAGGACAGCATCCTCTCAAGGAGAGACCGAAGTTCGGCAGCAGCAAAAATAACGCCCGAATCTGGACTGTAGTTCATAATTAATAAGCAGTGTTGGATGCTCACTTGTCATCTTCTGCCACTTGGGAAAGATCTAAACACAAACATGCCATTGCATACATTTCTAGAAAACAGGCTTTAAATCTACAGCTTCAGTTTTAGTGACTTTACATTCTGCAACTCGTGGGTTGTTAAAGTCAGAAAATGCTTTCATTCGGCCCTGTGATGAGCTCATTTCACATCCAGGGAATACGTTGTCTATCACCTGATGACAGCTGGGATGGGCTTCAGTCCCCCGAGATGCCGAATGGGATGAAGTTGGCATAAAAGATAGATGAACTAGTGAAAGGTTAGATGGACGCTCCCTCACCATCACTGAATGCTTTCAGGCATTTTTATGCTTTTAAAACACCAGTGCTACAACTATATCTCTAGTTTTGATTTTTATTATTCTACTGAATTTTTGTGTCAAATCCTCTCAGGAAAATACATGATTTGATTGATTGACTTGACTTAATTTCTTACTTATTCACATTTATTGCTGTTTTCTTTCCCTTTTAAATCTAAATAAATAGATGTACTTGATGTGAGGGCAGAAAAAATTCTAGATTAGCACCTTAAAAAGAACCTTTGCATGCAACACAGTTCCCAATTTGAAAAATCTTGAATACAAAATGCATTGTTTTTGTCAAATTTATGAAGTACTACGAGTTGAAATTAAGAATAGACTTATAATATAGTATAATAGCCAACACCGAAAGTAACAGATAATATGGGATGTGATGGTCAAAACATGACCTTGCTCTCAGGTGCAGGACTATGGGCTGACCCACAAAGGTTTTTAAACTTGTATAACTAAATCTACAAGCCAATTAAAAGGCACTGTTCTGATTATGTCTGTTTAACATGCACTTTCATGCTTTTTAGCTTTCATCCTTACAGCAGAGCACAAACACCATGTATGCGCATGCACACTAAAAAACCGAGACAAAAAGGTAACATAATTCACACAAAGTTGTCAAAAGCTCCATAAAAATGTCTCTCAAGCTTGACATGTCCTTTCAAAGAGATGTCACGTCACATGAGACGTTTCTACTGGTTTTTCTTCTGTAATTACTTTGATTTTATTTTCATTAATCCACAGAAAAACTGGTGAGTCAAGCAAGAGCAAAAACTGAACCTTTGGAGAAACAGGTCAACGCCTGGAAACACAAGTAAAGAGAGAACTGCATTCGGCTGACACAAAGTAAAAGGTCAAACGTGGACCTTTTATTCACTTGCACTTGTTATGATCCTCTTAATTAAAATGAGTTAAAATGTTTTCGCGTGGGTTGAACCCGCCGGACCACAGAGCTGTCAGACTTCCGGCTACACGAGCACTGATGAAAGCAGCTGGACGCCGAAAGTCCATGAGGACATTTTGAGGAAGGTGCAGAGTGGTCCAGCAAAATCACACGGTCGGGTCAACAGCGCTGAGCTGCTGCAGGGAGATGGGAACGGCTCCAACACAAACACCGCTGGCGCAGCAGAGAGTGTCACTTCTGACCACTTCAAAGTCAAGTCACAAGATTTCAGTGAGAAGTGACTAATGTGCTTTACTCCAGTACTCCGCTCATGTAGGGATTATGAAACAACAGGCCCGCGGGCACAGACATGTGACAGCTCCGCTCTCAGCCGTGACACATACAGTTATGAATACTTGTTTTATAGCGCTGGAATATGACGCCTCTTTACTTCGATTATTTTGTCTCTTGGTTTTTTTTTCTTACAGATAATGTTGATCTATTTGTATCCATTCTATATTTATTTGTGTCTTATTATATTATAGGTGGTGTCTGAGTTGGGATGCTTTGCTTCTTTGCTTTTATATTTAGTTTCACTTAGGAAGAACTAACGCTAACCGCCGCTATCATTCCAGCCACCCTATGAATCTTTGTATTCAGTTATAATTGCTTTGTGTTTTTTCTTCTCTTGGTGTCACATTTTGGGTCTTTTCGAAACATTTTGTTACCCTTTTATGTTTTATCTCTTTGCACTGCGAAAACTCATCAAAGAAAAACTTGGAAAAATTAGAAGACTATTTTAGACTAGTTTGACAGTTTTAAGAATTCTAGTCAAGAAACATCTTCTCGCTCCCATGGACAAAGATAAGATATTTTTGCTTAAAATAAGACAATTTTTACAGGATTTATGTTGTGCTTATTTTCAGAGAGGCTGTTTTTGCAGTGTTTTCTGTTTTATGGTTCTTCATTAATGCCTCCACCTGACCGTTTTCTGTAACTTCCCATGTTAACACATGCGGACAAATGTGGTTGTACCCCTCCATTAAAGAAAGAAAATCCCCAAATGGTCACTGAAATAACTTAAAATTGGCAAAAAGTAATAATTTTGGTTCAACAGAATCCTTAAAAAAACAACACATAAATAAAACAAATTAGTTATTTCCATGAAGAATAACACACAGAGAAAAACAAAATAATTTGACCACAGTGACTTATTAAACTAAAGCATGTCCTGTAATTGGCATCACAAGTGCCTCAGTCTCACTGTCAACCTCGTGAGTCGTCATTTTGAGGAGAAAGAAAAACTATGGACAAACATTTCAAAGGCAGGGGCTATAAGACCATCTCCAAGACGTTTGATGCCCTTTTTCTACTATCTATCTATCTATCTATCTATCTATCTATCTATCTATCTATCTATCTATCTATCTATCTATCTATCTATCTATCTATCTATCTATCTATCTATCTATCTATCTATCTATCTATCTACTGTTTTCAGTGTAACTTCAGGATGTTTCTCAGTGCGTGGTGTTTGGTTCCCTCTGCTGGTGGCTCAAATCAACTTCTGATAAAACTGCATAACTACAACTGCATTGTCATAATTTGCAAATCTGGGCACTTTGAAAAATCTAAATTATGTATGTGATTATGTGTTTTCAGTTCGTATTGGAGTGATTCGTAAAATAATGTCATATACTGCATATCATGTATTGTTTTCATTAAACTTAATCAATGTAGAAAGTGTTTGATGACGAAACGTTTCCTTCATCATTGCCTGAGGGACATTTTCACCGAATTGCCACTAAACAATATCATATTATGATCATGCTGTTGACATCTTATATGTGCCAAGATGAACCAATGGAAGTGGCATTTCAGGGGGCATTCATGTTCATGTAAATACTGGTTTTATGCATGGTTTACTTGTTTACATCAATTTATATTTCTGCCATTTCGTACTTCTGTGGGGCCAATTATGTAATCCTGACACAGAGGTTAAAATATGCTTTTTTATATAATCAACATACTTTTTCAAGATTAACCATTAGGTGTAAAAAAGTGAGAATGTCCTGACTTAACCACTCTATTATGCTAATGAAGTATTTTTTAGTTTTTAATTTTCTCCTGCTTTGCATGAAACCGAGTTGTCAACCAGGCTTCATGATATTCACATCTATTTCCTCTGGAGTAAAAGCGATTACTGGATGCACCATTGAACATGTTGGTTTTCATCATCATAACTCTGTTATCAATCATTAAATGACTAACAGTCTAATAGTCTGTGGGTGGCAAGTACTGCACAAGAGAAGAAAAAAACATTTCCCATTTGAGCAATCTGGGGACTTCCAGTAATCTACCCGAGTCGGACTGGGAAGAGCTTAAAGCTGCATTATCTGTGACTGCGGTCTCACTGCTCCAACCTTGAGTTCATTATTTATTCAGGACGGTTGTGAACACACATCTTATCTGACAATCCCTGCTGTAGTCGGCTCGGGTTAAGTAGAGCTACTATGTGTGTGTATTTGTCTGTAGTTCTTGATCACTGCATTTCTTATTCTACAGTGAAAATGTATTTGCTTGTGGTATAACAAAATGCCAACATTCCCAATTTACAAACCAAATCTATTGCAGAAGTTAGAAACATTGCAGTTGTCCAGCTCTTATTTTACAGGCTATTATGTAGGTCATTTGTGTTCAACCTTTTACTACCTGATAACAGTTCTGTTCATGCACGTGCTCTCTTGGCTGATAAGTCGATTAATCAATGTTTATCCTTATCTTACTGTGTTTGGGAAATGAGCCTGTGCATAAACCAGCAAAAGGCAATGTCCTGATGTGAGGGCTTTGAAAATACATCTACCGCCTTCTGTGAAATCCCCTGACACAGTTCCTTATCACAGGGTTTGCTGTTGGTCTGGTTGTGTTTATTTGCCCTTTTTGAGTGTAACTTATACAACAAAAATCACAGATTTACTCTGCTACTGTCCTCATATATCGGATTAAATGTTTGAAAGTGAATCTTATTCTAAGTTGCATAGAAGGAGGGGAAAAAGGAGGATTTTTAACGGAGTCACACACTGAACAACAGAGCTAAAAGTTCCTTTGTTGTGTATGAGTAAGACCTTTTGAGTAATGTTATCTGCTATTTTAATTTTTTTTATGTTCTGTTGTCCATTTCATACGTGAATACAGATGAATTCACACAAGGGCAGGTTACAGGATTAACTACAATAATTTTAAAACTTAAATATTAATCTATATACTATAAGGGCAATTAGAGGGAGAAGGGGTATGAATAAATACGTTTAGCTTCTTTATACCCCTTTTCAGACAATTTGCATCAATCAATGTCATCTCTGAAATACTTAAAAGTTCATTCAATTGGAAATTTTGTTCATATTTTTCCATTATGTTGTGAGGGACCGAGCCGAAAAATCTGAGCAGCACAGAGGATTTAGAAAAAGATTTTTTTTTAACATTTATCTGCAAAAAAATTCAAAAAGGAACAACAAAACTTTTGGAGTCATAAAAGAGGTTAACAAAATCAAACTTTTACAAAATCGACCATAGGAAACTGAAGCACAAACTGACCCACCCTAACTGTCACATGAGGGAGACATACAGATACACTGGCTGATCAGGCCATTTTGACACAAAAGGGCGAAACCGAATATATACTTAACAAATCTCAACAAAAAAACTACAACAGTTTATTTCTCCAGGTGCAATAATTAGCACAACAGGCAAAAAAAAAGGGGGGGGGGGGGGGGGGGAGACACACATGGGTTGTGAATCAGCACTGCTGCCCCATGTGGTGATCAGGAAAAAAGTGAGTGAAAGAGTGAGCAGGCTTTAAATAGGGAGTGAACAGGTGAACTCAATCAGGTAAATGAGGAGTGAACAAAAGAGTGAAAAGAACCAATCAGTGCTGAGGAAAGGAGAGGAAAGGAAGTGAGGTAAGTGATGAAGGTGAAGAACAGAAGTGTCAAAATAAAAGGAAATAGTAATCTTTACTATAAATACAGTACTAAACAGTAACCCATGACGAAATTAATCTAAACAACCAAACTCCCCAAATAAAGGAAAACACACAAAAAAAGCCAAATATGAAACCTAATCTTTTCCTAAACCCTCCTCTACAAATATAGTGTAGTAGTCCAATTAGGCCTCAGCCCCATTTGAACAAATTTGTAGCAGCTGGGATTCTTTTCAACAGGCCTGGCAACTTCCCCCTCACAGCGGTCTCTTAAGAACTGGCAACTTAAAGAAAGATGTATTACTTAAAGAATAACAAAATTACGGAGCCCCTCTGGTGACATTTGAAAAAAATAAAATAATGCGTGGCCACGCATTAATAACTCGTTAATGCGTAATGCGTGGCCACGAGATAATTAATGCGTGGCCACGAGTTATTAATGCGTGGCCACGAGTTATTAATGCGTGGCCACGAGTTATTAATGCGTGGCCACGCATTATTTTATTTTTTTCAAATGTCACATGTTATTACTACACTCGCCATGACAATACTCTAACTCTTTAATATAAATAGACTATAATTACCGTTATTAATGATGAATAACCATCCCACCAAGGAAGTTGCATCCACGAAGTCCAGACAGTAGGTTATAATGCCATCCACGAGTAAAATAATGCGTGGGCACGAGATACATAATGCGTGGCCACGCATTGATTATCTCGTGGCTACGAGATATTAACTCGTGGCCACCACGAGTTAATAATGCGTGGCCACCACGAGTTATTAATGCGTGGCCATGAGTTATTAATGCGTGGCCACGCATTATTTTAATTTTTTCAAATGTCACCAGAGGGGCTCCGTACAAAATCATCAAGGTGACAAAATAAATAAGTCAACTAAATGTGTGTACCCAATTAGTTAACTTATTGCCAAAACTCGTTAATGAAAAAGAAGGTTCCTTCAGGTAGATCTGTGTTTATTATGTTCTTTAGAGTCAATGAAGAATCTCCTTATCTGTAAGTGAATGGGACGGAACTGTTTAGCAAATAAGTAACATCCATCCATCCATCCATCCATCCATCCATCCATCCATCCATCCATCCATCCATCTACCCATCCATCCATCCACTCATCCACCCATCCATCCATCAATCTTGTCTATACCCACTTAGGGTCACTGGGGTCTGCTGGAGCCTATCCCAGCTACTGTTTTTTTTTTTATTTATATTTTTGTTTTGTTTTCTTATTTACATTTATTTATTATTGATTATTATTGGTTTTTTTTTTGTATTCACTACTGTTTCATGTTCGAAATAAAAATTCAAATCAATTAAAATTACAGGCGAGAGGCAGGGGTTCACCCTGGACAGGTCACCAGTCTATTGCAGGGCCCAAATAAGTGACAGTTTATTAAAGAACAAACAAAAAAAACAAATGAACACAGGAAAATAATTAAATTATGCTTCAGCCTTTTTTCTAGCTTAAGACCTACATCATCATCAGAGAGAATCTTGACTTTGGGACAGTGATTTAACAAAGAAGCGGATGAAACATTTGTCTGCTATTTAAATTAAATACTTGATAGTAACTGAGTCATAAAGATCAGACAGCTCTTAAGCCAGAGTTGGAGCAGCTGTTGGATTTTCCTTTTTACTACACATGCTCATAACTGCTTCATAAAGTTTTATTACAGTAAAAGCATACTGTTTTTTTCTTGTAACTCTATGATTCATCGACATCATTTATAACATCTGGTAAGCCAGTGGGTAATAAACAGAGCAAATATGCCGTAGGGTCAACCGATGTATTTGCTCTGATCTCTTCTCTGTTGGGGTCCCGTGCAATAGCTCCACACTTTATCACCATCATCTGCATAGTTTCTATTATACATGTAGCTTGTAATGTGTTGCTAATTTAACCTTTTTTTTCCTCTTCTCTGTTTTTTTGAGCTGCCTCAACAAGTGAATTTCCCAACTTTAGGATCAATAAAGTTTGAGTCACAAAGATCTTTGTCAATATCTTACCCTACTTTTCTTGGCTGTTTCCTTGTTTGGTTCAGTAACTGATGCAATAAATACTGCAGGAAAATATAAAGGAAACAGATGACATTTAAGGCTCAAAGTGCAAAGATTCTTGATCAAGGACACGAGTAGCATATATAGTTGTGTGGTTTGGGAGTAAAGCAACGAGCACGCACAGACCATCCATCAGCATCCATCAGCAATCACCGAGGTAGGAAACGACCACTAGATGTCATTTTTATTTTACATTAACCTGTTTTTGCATTTAACACAGAGCAATGTTCAGTCTTATTGGGCTGCTGGAGCTCTTTATAGCCCTTACTTTTTGTGAATTATGTCAGAATTGATCTAGAGTAAAACTATTAAAATCACTCTTAACTTTTTTTTTCTTTTGTAAACGTGTCAAGATCAAATTGATTGATTTGTTTCACATACAGTACTGTGTAAAGTTAATAATTTTTTTTATTTAATTTTATTTAAAAACTGTTTCTTTCTATTTCAGAGACATGTTTTATCATATACTCACATTTTGGGCGTTTTTGGTGACCCTACAAGGGCAAGAATCCCTCGCTGATGCTCCTTTAAAAATAGGTAAGTCTCTCATTAAAGGATGCTCATCCATTGCTGACTTTCATGCACGTCACTACCAGTTTTCTTATGAAATCTACATTTACTTTTAGTAAATGAGGAGCTCATCGACACGGAGGCCATCGGGGAGGTCAACACAACCCAGAACTTCACAAACTTTGGACTTTTGAGAAAACTTAACAAGAGATTGAGCTATGTTGCTAGTAGCTGCAAAGACATCCGGGACGTTTATGGTGACACCGAAGGTAAGCAGCTGCAGCCTTTCTTTATATTACCGTGAAACACAGAAGCTGCCATTTTCACATGTCTTAATCAGTTCAGTTTTCTATGGAGGATTTTTTGTGCCAAAATTAAATAAATAAATACATCATTAATTAATTAAAATGGGAATGAAATATATCATTAATTAATTAAATGTGTCATTCATTAATTAAAATACAATTAGTTTTAAGTTAAAACATATATTTATTATTTCAGCATTTAATTAATTAATGACACATTTAATTAATGATTTCGTGTTGCGTGTGAATCATGAAATGTAAAACTGCATTTAATTAATTAATGACACATTTAATTAATGATTTCGTGTTGCTGAATCATGAAATGTAAATGTAAAACTGTCAGTTTCACTCGTCAAACTCAGTGGGCGGGACTAACGCAAATCTAGTGGAATCCACTGCTTTGGTCTGAAACTGGAGGTAGAAGAGGAGCCTTTCTAAACATGGCAGCTGTGAGTTGCGTGCATGGATGTATTATAGAAAGGTTGCGTGTTGTAGAGAGTTGCGTGATGCAGCAGCAGGTATCTGCTGTGACGGAGCCACTGGAGCCGGAGGAGTTCTGCTCAGAGCTTCTTCAATTCAACTCGCTGCTTCTCTCAGCAGCTCTGGGCAGGATTTTGACATTTTGTACACCTTGCTGTTTCAACATTTGTGGTTAGAGGACCGAGGTTTCAGTGGTTGCGATAACATTTTGGAGTAGAGTAAAAATTTTGGAGTAGAGTTAAAAATTTTGGAGTAGAGTATCCAAACCAACGTAGAGGTGAATAGCGCCACCTAGTGTATCGTAATGTGTTCACAACATGGATGTATGGTTCACAAGCCCTGCAACAATCCATTATGTGGATTCGATTTGCCTTGACTTGATGTGCAGGGGAACCAATGAGATGTTTGGAATCCGTCCACTGAGTTTGACGAGTGAAACTGACAGTTTTACATTTACATTTCATGATTCAGCAACACGAAATCATTAATTAAATGTGTCATTAATTAATTAAATGCAGTTTTACATTTCATGATTCACACCCAACACGAAATCATTAATTAAATGTGTCATTAATTAATTAAATGCTGAAATAATAAATATATATTTTTACTTAAAATGAATTGTATTTTAATTAATTAATGACATATTTCATTCTAATTTTAATTAATTAATGGCACATTTAATTAATTAATGATATATTTCATTCCCATTTTAATTAATTAATGATGTATTTATTTATTTAATTTTGGCACAAAAAATCCTCCATAGTTTTCAGGTCCCTTATTATAACTATATATTTCTTTTGCCATTGTGTCCAGATGGATTGTACTACCTGACTACAGCGAATGGCATGCTCTACCAGACCTTCTGTGACATGACCACCTCCGGAGGTGGCTGGACGCTGGTGGCCTCCGTCCATGAAAACAGCATTTATGGCAAGTGCTCAGTGGGTGACCGCTGGTCCAGTCAGCAGGGCAACAATCCCAACATGCCGGACGGAGACGGAAACTGGTCCAACAGAAACACGTTTGGGGCAGTAGAAAGTGCCACCTCTGATGATTTCAAGGTAAACAGCAACTTCTGGACCAGGACCAGTGTATTTCCATCAGTTAATAAAGGAAAACATTGAATTATGAGCCCCATTATTCCCACAATGTGGAGGCGATATACATTAATGAGTGTGAGGTTAACATTGACTCATGAGCTTGTTTAATGAGCTTTTTCAGTTATTTTTTACTTTAATAGATCATAGTCATAGGTGAAGGTCATCTTAACGGTAATCAGAGCAAAAGTTGACTATAAAGTCCAACTACAGATCTGATGGATGACAAACGCTGTCATCACTATTGCTCCAGCCCTGTTGACCACATTGACTAAAAAGCACTTTACATTACGACTGCTATTTGTTTTTCCATTATTTCATAAATTAAATCTAAGGTGGTAATTTTTAAATGCAATGACTATTAAAATATGATACACCATGCAACTTGACGTTAACGCTGTCATTTCCCTCTCTTGTTCCTTCTGTATGTCGTCCAGTCATAACGATGTTACTCTTATGAACATAGAGCGAGCGTTTGAACTATGTTTTATTCAGCTTCAAATGCTGAAGTGGCCACCAATTGCCAGCTTTGCAAAAAATGTAAGACTCTGTCTTCCTGTACAGAATCCAGGTTACTACGATATCATTGCAGAAGACGTGTCTGTGTGGCACGTTCCCAACAACTTTGCGCTGGAGCACTGGAACCTGGGAGCCATCTTGCGCTACCACACCAACAACAGGTTCCTACGTCTGTACGGGGGAAACCTCTTTAAGCTCTTCAAGGTAACGTATACGCGTGGAGTTGTTCCTTTATGGAATTCAATTAAAATGTGAGAAAAATCACACAATCCAACTACATGGGCATTAACACACACATGCTACATATTTGAACTACACATCATTTGAATGGGAAAGTGTGTTCAAACGTTTTACTAGTAGTGTAAGAGATTAACATGAAATCAGGTCTACAAATGCATGTTTTAATGAGAAAAATTGTCATATTTCTAGCAATTTCCAGTGAGATACAATATCGGCTCGAGCGGCAACAGAGGACCATCTTTTCCCATTGTGTATGACCATGGAGACAGAGAGTCCACTCGACAATTATATGGACCAAACCCCAGAGGTAAAAAGCTCCAACAGAAACAATAAAATAAAAAATAATAGAAAAATGTTTTCCCACTATTGTTCAAGGACAAGGATATCAATTCCCTTCTGTGGCTAGTAATATTAAATGAATCTCATAACTTTGTGTATTTTTTCTTCTTTTTTTTTTATACGAAAGCGGAATTTGAACCAGGCTTCATCTCATTCAGAGCTATAAACAATGAACGAGCAGCCATGGCTATCTGCTCTGGGGTGAGACCGCTGCGAGGGTGGAACACTGAGCACGTGAGTACAAACCCCTCGTTATACTTCTGCTGTAAGTAAGCCAATTCAACAAGGGTTCATGCTGTAACAGCCACGTGTGCACGTGTGCACGTGTGTGTGTGTGTGTGTGTGTGTGTATGTGCAGTATTGTATAGGTGGAGGAGGATTTTTTCCGCAGCATGCCCATCAGTGTGGGGACTTCCCATCATTTGACTGGGACAGACTGGGAAGAGAGCAAGGTTGGAGCGCCTCCAAAGAGATGACTGAGGCGGCGGTTTTACTGTTTTACCGCTGAGCGGATGATTTAGTATTTAAGTTATGTTATGTTATGTTTTTAAGCAGCACAGTAAACTATGACATTACATTTTCTTGTATCTGGATAAAATGATAACTATTAGGATGGCTGTAACTTTCTAGGAGTAATTTAATCCAGAGTAGCGGACAGAAAAGAAAAAACCTTCCATCTATATCCGGGGTTCAGTTTTCAAGAATCTTGCACATAAAAACTATGATTTCCTTTGACTTTTTGGCTCCTGACAGGGTAGGGATATGAAAATTAGACTTAAGATGTCTACATTTGTCATATTTGTTACTTCGATTTACAAAATGTCTTCTAAGACAAAGACTATGGATGTTGTGTTATTATTTAACATATTTGTGCATATGTACTTTAATAAATCGTTTTTTTTTGCCAGATGGTTGACACAATAGAGTAAATTGATTTCTTTTCAAATTGAGCAGGTGTTCTTATTTTTTATGTTTCTTAATTCTTTACAAGTCAAAGAGACAACAAGAGATTATACAGAGGTATAGTCTCTTTATACTGGGTTATAGAGAGTTCATATATACTATATATATTGAAGAAAAGCTCTGTATGTTTGTTTGTGAGAATGAAAAATAAAAGGTTACATTTCAATGGTTCAGACTACTTCTTACCACAACACTACGGACAGCAAAACAGGTTAGACAGACAGACAGATGGATAGATATATATATAGATGTAGGTATGTAGGTATAAACCTAGTCTAAAGACATAAAAAAACTCTCAAATTTACATCTAAGTATAATAAATATTAGAGAAATAGGCTTACAAAATCTGAAATCTGAATGAACATTAAATATATAAAGTGGGGCAAAAAAGTATTTAGTCATACACCAGTTGTGCAGGTTCTCCCACTTAAAAAGATGAAAGAGGCCTGTAATTTTCATCACAGGTATATTTCAACTATGAGAGACAAAATGATAAGAAAAATAATGCAGAAAAATTCACATGATTTTTAAAGAATCAATATGCAAATTATAGTGGAAAATAAGTATTTGGTCAATAACAAAAGTTCATCTCAATACTTTGTTATATACCCTTTGTTTGCAATGACAGAGGTCAAGTCTCACAAGGTTTTCACACACTGTTGCTGGTATTTTGGCTCGTTCATCCATGCAGATCTCCTCTAGAGCAGTGATGTTTGGGGCTGTTGCTGGGCAACACGGACTTTCAACTCCCAAAGATTTTGTATGGGGTTGAGATCTGGAGACTGGCTAGGCCACTCCAGGACCTTGAAATGTTTCTTATGAAGTCACTCCTTCGTTGCCCGGCCGGTGTGTTTGGGATCATTGTCATGCTGAAAGACACAGCCACGTTTCATCTTCAATGCCCTTGCTGATGGAAAGAGGTTTTCACTCAAAATCTCATGATACATGGCCCCATTCGTTGTGTCCCTTACACGGATCAGTTGTCCTGGACCCTTTGCAGAAAAACATCCCGAAGCATGTTGTTTCCACCCCCATGCTTCACAGTAGGTTTGGTGTTCTTTGGATGCAACTCAGCTTTCTTTCTCCTCCAAACACCACAAGTTGTGTTTCTACCAAAAAGTTCTATTTTGGTTTCATCTGACCATATAACATTCTCCCAATCCTCTTCTGCATCATCCAAATGCTCCCTAGTAAACTTCAGACAGGCCTGGACATGTACTGTCTTCAGCAAGGGGGAACATCTGGCACTGCAGGATTTGAGTCCCTGGCAGCGTAGTGCGTTACTGATGGTACCTTTGTTACTTTGGTCCCAGCTCTCAGCAGGTCATTCACTAGGTCCCCGTGTGGTTCTGGGATCTTTACTCACCGTTCTTGTGATCATTTTTCGAGTGTTGCGAGATCTTGCGTGGAGCCCCAGGGAGAGGGAGATTAATGAGGGAGATTATCAGTGGTCTTGTATATCTTTCATTTTCTAATAATTGCTCCCACAGTTGATTTCTTCACACCGAGCTGCTTACCTATTGCAGATTCAGTCTTCCCAGTCTGGTGCAGGTCTACAATTTAGTTTCTCACGTCCTTTGACAGCTCTTTGGTCTTGGCCATAGTGGAGTTTGGAGTGTGACTGTTTGAGGTTGTGGACAGGTGTCTTTTATACTGATAACGAGGTAAAACAGGTGCCATTAATACAGTTAACGAGTGGAGGACAAAGGAGCCTCTTAAAGAAGAAGTTACAGGTCTGAGAAAGCCAGAAATCTTGCTTGTTTGTAGGTGACCAAATACTCATTTTACCCAGGAATTTATCAATTCATTCAGTAAAAATCCTACAATGTGATTTCCTGGATTCTTTCCCCCCATTTTGTCTCTCATAGTTGAAGTGTAGCTATGATGAAAATGACAGGCCTCTCTCATATTTTAAAGTGGGAGAACTTGCACAATTGGTGTCTGACTAAATACTTGTTTGCCCCACTGTATATATACAGCATGCTCAGCAGAAACTGGGTTATTGCACGGCTTTGAGGGGTCTTAAAGGGCTATTGCACTAAAAATGGAATAAAGTGGCAGATTATACTGAATAAGATGAACAGCAGTATTGCACTGATAGAGTCAGATAACTGGTTTGGAAGTCATCGACGTGGCCTCAGCAAGGGGACAAAAGATCTCCTGTCCTGTTCTGTAGCTTCACCAGAAGCTACTTCTATACCGTTAATAAGTAACGTTAATAAGAAGTGAGCTACATAATGCTTACGAGACAGCTGTAAACGCTGAAGTGTGTCTTGTAGTACAGTATGTCATTGAGCCTTGTGTACTGTAGTGTCAACTGACTACTAAAAAAGCCAATCATGTATTGCAGGTCTAACAAAACGATTCAATGCCACAGAAATTCATTTAGTTAGAAGTTGGTTTGACAAAAAAGATAAAAAGAAAAACATTTTACATCCTAAAATTTGTCAGAAATGATGAAAATCTACTTCATAGTCAGATGATAATGGTTTCAAGCTTGTATTTTCATAAAAAAGTAACACATCTTTTCCTCTACAAATGACTGCTCATTTGAATGCTACAACAGTCCAGTGTGATTGGTCAATATTAGGACTGGAGGAGAATTATAAATATGAGCCAGGGAGCTTTCAATCCTCAGTTTTACGATATACCAACACAAATCCACGTTCACATACAGCAATATATTTATACAGATTAAATAATGGGACTTTAGTTTGGTCTTTCAGCTGTGGGAACAGAGGTGCACCAGATGATGCGACAGTTTCGAAAAGCGTAGAAACCTTCACTTAGGGCCTATCTTGACAAATCAAACAAAAATTTGACATTAGCAGAGCTGCATTCTCTCGGGAGAACCACTTTAAACCAAACTAAACTGCTTCTACACTTCACAATCAATCAGGTCACAAAAAATACGTTGTATCAGTATTGTCAAAGCTTTTGTGAACATCTCACGAAAACGCTGCATAACTGGGATGCAACCAATGTGTTCCCATGAGTTCCCTAACTTGGCCCGCAGTGAGGTTCTTTGACAATCCCGCATAGGTAAGATCCTGTTTCTGTTCAGGGAAAAACAACTTTTATATACAGCCACAACCGCTGATTCAAACGTGCACCTTCTGAAAGACCTTTGGGAACTTGTCCTTTGTTTGACCTTTTGCTGCTTTTACTTTGTGGCTAAAGTTCTCACATGTAGCTCTTGGTTGGAAAGCACCACAGCTGTGGGTATTCTCTGAGCACTGCAACTTTCTAAAAGCTTAAATAAATAAATACATTTCTTCTTGTGCAGTTTCTGTTTCAACTACTACGCACTGAAAGGAAAGGCTTAATTTGAGACACTGACATCCAGCGGGAGGATGCTGGCTTGGTGCATGCAACAAGATTGGGATGGACAGTGGGGAAATGTTTTTGGTCCATATGTCTGTAAAACTGGACAGAATAGTATTAGAAGCACACATTTGTCTTAGCACACTATAGATTAAAAGAGGTGACAACATACACAACATACACGAAACTGACAAGTAAAAGCATCGGCTGCTGAAGCTGGTAGTGTTTCCACTGAACTGTCCAGGCGCTGCATTGTTTAATACCTGCCATGGAGTCGGCACGCCCGTCGTACTGGTCCAGAAGTCACGCAGAGACGTCCCTACTCGTTTCTTGGAACTGCACGGTCATATCCATCCATCCATCTTCTATACCCGTTTTATCCTTTACAGGGTCAGAAAATGTATTCTCCACATCAAAATTTCAGATGGTTAAATTATTATTCTTATTTTTTTTTTTTACCTTGTCTGCACACATATTAATGATTGATACCATGACGGTAGAAACCAAAGGTATATATATATGTGCATTATTACTATATTTAATATATATACATATATATACACATACATATGCGTACACATACATAAATATACACATACAAACCCAGTGTTTTTTTTTTTTTTTTGTTTTTTTTTGGGGGGGTGGGGGGGTGACGACATCCACTGCCAATCCAGGAAGCAGGAACACACGGAAACACACGTCAAGCACTGGAAATCTGCAACAAAAAAAAACACAAACAAAGCACGAAACCGGCACGGAGCCGACCAAAACATGAAGGGCAATCGATCCAAATCTTGAGATCTGATCGCAGTCTGAGCTAAGCTACCGCTACCGCTACCTAACCCCAAAAACTACAGAGCAAGCATGCAGGTGAACAAGCCAGTGTGTATGTCTATGTGTGTGTATGCGTGTATGTCTCTGTATGTATATGATCATGCGTGTGTGTGTGTGTGTGTATGTGTGTGTATATGTGTGTTCGTACGTGTGTGTGTGTGTGTATATGTTTGTGTGGCTGTGTATGTTTGTGTATATGTATGTGACTGAGTGGCTATATGTGTGTGTGTGTGTGTGTGTGTGTGTGTGTGTGTGTGTGTGTGTGTAATAAACCAAACAAAGCTCCACCTGAAGTGTATCTATAGTGGGGGAGGGGGGGGAGCAACCCCGCCACCCGCGAGACCAGAGGCCGACACGGAAGAGCCCGGAACCCAGGCCACCAGCAACCCCACAGAGGGGAGAAGTAGGAGGGAGGCAATCCACCGCCTGCGGGCGGGGCCCCCACGGCACGGAAAGAAGCAGCCAGGGATCCCGCGGCGGCGGACCGCCGCGGGATCCCTGCAGATGGTTAAATTAAAGTAAAGCACTGGATCAATATCCTATTGATCCGCTATTGTGGCACTCACCTTGGCTGCAACTCCAGATGTAGACGCTTATAAACTGCTATTCTTGTTGTCTCTTTTATTGTCACTGCAACGTCAGACTTCATACAGCAGTCAGAAATAATAAACGATCCTGGATCGTCAATGTTTCTGCTATAATTCAAACAGTTTTGACAAGCACAATGAGCTAACTTTAGGGTCAACGATTTGATTTCATTATTGATCAAGGCAGATAGATGTATAGAGCGTGTATAATGGTGCATTGACATTTCGTGTGGCTTTATTACACTTTTTGCGCCTTTTGCTTGTTGACAGCTGGGAGATGCTTCATCAGGCACCAGTGACCCTGAGATTTACTGAAGCAGGTGATGGAAACAGATGGATGGATGGATGGAATCTCTTTACTATAGATGTCTGTTAGCTATTAATTTTTGATGTATTTATTTGCAGCTGGAGACAGCAGGCTCCTGCGACACAAACACAGAAATGCTGCTTGCTGCAGGGCTTCTTTGTTTGCTCGGTAGCTCATGGGAGAGATCTCCCAAAAGACCTGCGAGGGTAGTGACTGATCCAAAAAAAACACAAATCCATTAAAGAAGTTTAATTTCAGATGTAACATTCCTGTTTTCATCACATATGACTGATTGCAGGACTCCACGACCGGCTTCAAGGGTTTGCGGCGGGACAAATGGGATAAAAAAAATTAAGACTAAAAGTTGAAGGAGAGAGAATCTGCAAATCCGAGCAAATGATGCAAAATCCCTGATGAATTCAACAATATGTACAAATGTGGGCAGATTACTGTGCACATTATGGTACACTTTAAGACTCATCCCCTGTTGGGTGGCAGGGAGGATTTTTCTGGGTCAGACCTCTAAATGAAAAAAAAAAAAAAAAAATAGCAAAGATGAAAATTTTGAGGTAAATATTGTGTTTAATAAACAAACATCAGTCAGGGAACTGACATTAGTCTGGGGGATGGAGAGGGGGAATATAAAGCACAATGCACATGTGTGGAGTTGAGGGGGGGGGGGGGGGGGCATATTTATCTGTTACACAAGGTCGCCCCCTGACAGCAAGGAGCATGAAGCTTTATATAACATACAGATCAGGATCCAAGTCTACGGTACAAAAACTTAGCAGCAACATGTTAACATCAGAGACCGAGGGGCTAACAAAGTAGTTTCATTTAGAAAAAGTCACAGTATTCTTTAAATTTGTTAAAAAGGTAAAAACAGTTCTATGCATCCGCTAGGGTCAATGCTACTCACAAGATCCGTGTGTGAAGTACATAGGTAGGGAAATTATCTATACATTTATACTCTTAATATAAAGACCTTCTGGTAATGGCACAGTACAAACTCTCAGGAAACGCGACAAAAATATACAATGTCTTCACGTCACATTTGCATTTTAAAATGTAACTAAGGTCTCTGGCAAGCACAAAAGTTTCAGTGATCGAAAAAAAGAAACAAACAAAAAAAAACAAAAAACGACTTCTTATAAACCAAAATAAAGGACACCATTCGTTAGTTCAACTATTTTGACAGAGTATGTCTTTTTAATACAAAAATAAGGACAAATATAAATTAATATATATTAAAAGAATCAGATTGATACATGGGGGATCTACTGAATAAGTACAGGTATTTATGATACAATAAATACTTGTTCAAGGCTGGGGGTCGATGAACAGAAGGGAAGATGGATTTAACCTGACAGGTAACGTGTAGAACTCTACAGGTGAGAGTAATCGCATGAGTGTGTGTGTGTGTGTGTCTGTGTGTGTGTTGATCAGTAGCTGTTTAAAATACCACAAGTTTGAGCACAGCCGTGTGTAGGATCATGAACAGTCTCAGAGGGTTTCAGGAGGCCTGCCGGACGAGACGACACACTACAGTGGTGTTTTAAGGGGGGGGGGGTTATCGTGTCACTGCCAGTCCTCTGCTTCGATGCAGCTCCTCCCAGTGTTGAGTCTGTGGTACTAACAGTTAAAGTTACTCCTAAAAAACACAACTCACAGACCAGACGGGAAGCAGGGAGGAAGTGGTCATCCATCAGAGCCGCTGGCTCTCCAGGGAAGAGACAGTGTGGCGCACCATCGGAGTCATCGTGGCCAACAAAAAGACGTAAGGACAAAGTCAGCTTTCGTGTTTTTTTGTTGTTTTTCTTTTTTTTGTCTTTTTCTCCGCTTCATAATAAAAAATAAGTCTGTTTTTGTACTTTACAATACAATTCAAGATCCCCACCGAGGAAGCATCAATCATCAGTCCAGCACTGACAAGGAAGGGGACCTTTTTTTTTTTTTTTTTTTTCTTCTTTTTGACTCTTGTAGGGTTTTAAAAAAAAATGGGGTTGGTGGGTGGAGTACTCTAGGGAGGTGGAGAGTTTCCTCTTGGGGGAACAAGTTGGTACAGGGAGGAAGTAAGGCAGGCAGGGACACAAAAAAACAAAAACAATATCGGTGGAAGCAGAAATCTGCTGAGGGTGTTGTCTCTTTTTCACTCTCTTTTTATGAAGAACACTTTGTACAGCCGCACTTCACAACTTTCTCCACTTCCTGGACAAAAGACGAGCCATCAGTGCACTGGAAGGTGTATTTCCTGCGTTTGCTGCGGAGGGGGGTGCAGCAGGTGCCCTGCCCCTCTGCTCCCCCCGGGCAGCTGCCTCGACACTCTAGACGGGAGACCTTCTCCTGGGTTTGGCACGCCGCGTAGCCTTGCTGTCTCTGGTAGACATCTCGGACCCGTTCTCCTCTGCAGGCCACCTCTGTAAACCAAAAAATAAATACAAAATGAGCGTTAACAAAACTAAAATGTTTGCATTTCGGGAGCAGATCCAGGTAGCCTCCCTGAACCCCTCAACTCAGATTCGACTGGCTTAACAAGCAAATATACAACTGTAAGTGGTATGTTTGATGTCTGAGTTACAGGGGGGGGGGCATGCTCTGGGTCTCTGGAAACCCCCTAGAGACAACTTGTATTGTAATAGACGCTATGTAAATAAAATTGAATTGAACGGAATTTTATTTTAATTTAAACTTTTTCAAAATGTCTTTTTACTGGACAAAAAGGAAACGACTAAATGTGATGAGTTAAAGGAGCATGAGGCAGGATTGAGGCAGGATTGAGGCAGGATTTATGAAAAAAATTCGTATACGTTTTAAGTTTTCTAGTAATAATGTCAGAAGAAGCGTTCCAAATCAAAAAGAATGAGCCCTCTAGTGTATCTCTCCGTTGCCTTGAACAGGCTGTGTGCTGCAAAATGTGCTGCAATTCCGGGCCAGAATTTCCCGCGCTGGGCTGCAGATGTGACGTCACATGACGCTGCATGCGCGTTCTCCCCGTTCTCCCGTGCCGGCTTCGCTGTTGGCTGCAGTACCCCCAACGGCCGTCGTGGTGAAGGGTGGCGCTAGAGAGTCTCATTTCTTAAAAGGAGCCTCATGCTCCTTTAAAGAGCCATAGAACCTCGGGGTCTGAAAACATTCAGTCAGACTAAGGCCCTGTCCCAATACTACCCCTACTTTTCAGCCCTACCCTTAAATTTTGCGCGTTCCCGTGAGGGTAGTGGTTTCCCAATTCCTCTTTACACCTAGGGGTAGTGGAGAAAACTAGTGTAGTGGCTATGAATCTGTCCCTACGGATCGAGGGTTTTCCGATGCTCACTAGTTGATCTAGGGCCAGAAAAATTTCCCAGAATGCTTTTCGTCATCATTTGCAGACTGAATCAAAAAAAAAAAACATGGCGGACATTTCTTATTTTTTAGTGAATAAAATCAATATTTTGAGTTAGTTTCTGCATAAAAATGCATTTTGATTACATTTCTAGCGAGAAATATATATTTTACTTTCATAATATTCACTCAGTGAATGTACATAATCACTCGTTTGCCTGTTGTTGCGAAGATCACGCCAGAATAAAGGCTAATTTATGGTTCTGCGTTATACCAACGCAGAGCCTACGGCGTAGGTTACGTACCCTACGCCGTAGGCTCTGCGTCGATGTTACGCGTCGAAGCGCGCTGTACGCCGCACCCTACGACGTACCCTACGCCGTAGGCTCTGCGTCGATTTAACGCGGAACCATAAATCAGCTCCGGAGCCGGCAGGCAGAAATCTCAAACTTTTCGGAGCAAATTTCCTAACAGGCGTAGCTACAACTGTTAGATTTCATCTATTAAACCAACATTTATCTTCCTAAATGATTTATATCAGCCAGCGGTAATTCTCCACAGAGCTGCAGGTTTCTCCCCCGGGACGACGGCGCAGGGCGATCACGTCTGTACTCTGGCTGCTGCTGCTTCGAGCCGGCGGCTCTTATCATCTCCGAAAACAATGGGTCAAATTTCTTAACAGGCGTTATTTGGATAAACTGAGCCCAGGTTGGGGATCTTAACGGTTACTTTTACGCCTGAACAAATATTAAAACTTAATAAAGTGGCATATTAACAGCGCTACAGCTGAAATTAAAACAGCTTTTGGCTCTCAGCTTCCTGATTTTAGTGGTGGTGCTGAAAGTAGGTGTAGGGGGAGTATTGGGACAGGGCCCTGGGAAGATTTCAAGTGCCCTAAAATCTGTGCCTTCTTTTTTAGGGGTAGTGGTAGTGAAGGAGGGATAGTGGTAGAAAGTAGGGCTAGTGGAAGAAAGTAGGGGGTGTATTGGGATTGGGCCTAAAAGTGGCCTACACTTTGTGCGTGTTCCCCTGGGCTTTGACATGGAAGTACTGGAAGAAGCTGATGACATCTGTACTGTTCTGGAGTCTAGTGGTGGCGTGATTTACACTCCTGCATCCATCACTTTGTATTAAACCTGGTGATGCAGCTGCTTGGCCATGGAAACCCCGTTCCATGAAGCTCTCTACGCACTGTTATCAAACTAATCTGAGAGCCGGGTGACGTTTGGAGGTTTGCAGCTACCGATTCTGCGAGCTCAGCATCCGCTCAGCAATATTTACTGGTGAGGAAATTTCACGATGGGACTTTTTGCACAGGTGACCCACCCCCTCACAGATATTTGTAGCAGTGCTGCCAGACAACTAAAACCAAATGATCCTACAGAGAGCCTGAAACCTCCGTATTCCTGCAGAATTACAGCAGATGAGAAACGAGTTTGGAAAGTACTCTGATGGCATAACTTAAAACACCAGAACAATTCCGAGTAAAATGAATCTCCTTAATATGATTCCAAATCAGACTAAAAGTGAATTATGAAATTATCGCGTTTTGAGAGAGATTGTGAAATTACACTTCCAACTATTGATCCTGCACTGCACCAATCCGCTAATTACCGTACATCTAGCAACAGTGGTCTGTAGCAGCAGTCTGCTTATGTATGCCTGGCTGCTTGACTTTATAAACCTGCGGACATGATCAGAACACCTGAATTCAAGGACTTGGATGGACGAGTGAGGCACATTAGAGGGTTCTAGTGATGATACACAGAAAAAGGTGAGACGAAAAGGGCACTTAATGCAAAAGATCAGTTCTACGAAGATGTTCATAGACATAATGAGAAATGTTCAAATATCCATCCCGGAGGAGCAAATCTGACAATGAGTTATGACTACATGAGATTAAATTGACATAGAAATGGTCGGCAACAAAACACTGTCTGTAAAAATCGCCAACGGCACCAAAAATAATGACTCTGAAAAACTGAATACATTATTTAACTTTGAATAAGAAGAAAATCATAATTCATTTTCTTAAACTAAAACACTGACTTTATAGAACTACGATTTTACCAGGATTAATACTAAAGTATATTTAATATGCGGTAAAACGCGCTGAAAGACAGTAAGTCGCTGGAGGCGCGTTGGTGTGTTGGTTGCGCGGAAGAAACTCAGACAATCAGAAAAGTTCTAGGCAACAGAAGCAGTTTGACACGTGATAAGGCGGCCTCACCTGGGTGGTCCCCCACGTAGGATTAGGAGGAGGCCCAGGAGACGCTGAGTTGAAACAGCGGTGGGTGCGAAGCGTTAGTGGACAGACATTAAACCAAGTTAGAGGAATAAAGAAGTAACAGAGAGGGAATCAGAAGCTTTAGAGCAGGGGTGTCAAAGAGAGATTTTCATGCGGCCCGCGAGAAGTTTCCAATGCAAAAAAACGAAATGTTAATTCACTAAAATGGAAGGCATAAATAATTGCCATGAATCGCAGCATATCCGATAATATATTTCTTCTACAAATCCATCGTTATTCCACAAATAGAGCAGTTTTCGAAATTCTTTTAGTTTTCTAGAATGCATTTGCCGATTTTATTTCTTTGTAGACGGTCGTTTATTTTTATTAACTGACTACTATTATATATTTTCGCAGGAAAAATATCACTGCTAGAAAAAGATGATAGAAGATATTTATTCAGAGAATTTCAGTTTTCAATACGAGGATAGTGACAAAGTAAAACAGTTAAAAAAGAAGTGCTGACTTTTTTCGGCACACATTTTTTTAAAATAAATACACTTAACTGTACTGGAAAAATCTTTAAATCACGAAGAAACACTCTCAGATGTAATAAGAAAGATTTAGCTTTTAATTAAATTTCCTATAAAAAAGCGAAATATAAAAAAAACATACTTGTTTCTGTTTATCTTTGTAAAATGATATTAAAAGTATCTTACATAATTTGAAAAAAAAAACGAGAAATTTCAAGAAAAGATCCTGAAGAAATATATTTTACATAATTAGAGTGTAAACAAAGTGCTTATTTCCTTTAAAATTAACTAAACTGATATTGGATTAGATAATAAAAAAAAAATTAAAAAAAAAAAGAATTAGAGAAAACATTTTCCACACCGTTTTTGTTATTTTGAGCGTGCGGCCCGCGAGAAAAAAATTGGTCAAATTCGGCCCGCCAAGCAAAATGAGTTTGACACCCCTGCTTTAGAGGAAGTGATTTAAGAAATCACTGCAGATTAAAAAGCTTGAACAGTATTTAGTACGATAGAGAGGACAACACACATATACGTAACAGCATGCTGGGTTTTCTAACCTCTGTCGCACGCCTCTCCTGTATATCCACTGTTACACTCGCAGTACGCTTTGCCCAGGCCTGACACTCGACATTTGCCGTGTTTGCAGTGAGACAGGCTGCAGGCGCTCGCCGAGTCCTGGTCCTGCTCATCACAAAGTACGCCAGCAAAGCCGGGCTGGCAGCGGCACGAGTACGAGTACGAGTTGATCGGGAGGCAGGTACCATGAACACACCTGCAGTGGCAAGAGGAGAAGACGGGACACTGAATGAAGATGTGGGTGTATCCAAATCATGTTGACACTAGGGATGGGCGGTATGGACTAAAAAATATATCACGATAATTTCTGACATTTATCCTGATAACGATAAAAATTACGATTAAAAAATACCAATTCAACTCCACCTTTGTAACTATAAATCTATCACCACATTCAGTCTTTGGAGCCCCCAAATCACTGCTTTAAAATAATACTAAATGCTACTAAATTACACCAATTAAACTGAATTAAAACCAATTAAATGAGTCCACCTGTACTGCAAAACTGGAATGACTCAAGCTCCTCGCTCTCATATCCGCCATGTTTGTTACACAAACACGTTATCAATGGGAATGTATCCTTTCTTTCTTTGTTTCAGGCTCATGTCTTCCTTTCTTTCTTTCTTTCTTTCTTTCTTTCTTTCTTTCTTTCTTTCTTTCTTTCTTTCTTTCTTTCTTTCTTTCTTTCTTTCTTTCTGGCTCATTTCCTTCCTTCCTTCCTTCCTTCCTTCCTTCCTTCCTTCCTTCCTTCCTTCCTTCCTTCCTTCTTTCCTCTTGCTCTCTCCTTCCTTCTTCCCTTCCTCTTTTCTCCCTTCCTTCCTTCCTTCCTTCCTTCCTTCCTTCCTTCCTTCCTTCCTTCCTTCCTTTTTCCCTTCCTTCCTTCCTTCCTTCCTCTTTTCTCCCTTCTTTCTTTCTTTCTTTCTTTCTTTCTTTCTTTCTTTCTTTCTTTCTTTCTTTCTTTCTTTCTTTCTTTCTTTCTTTCTTTCTTTCTTTCTTTCTGGCTCATTTCCTTCCTTCCTTCCTTCCTTCCTTCCTTCCTTTTTCCTCTTCCTTCCTTCTTTCCTCCTGCTATCTCCTTCCTTCCTTCCTTCCTTCCTTCCTTCCTTCCTTCCTTCCTTCCTTCCTTCCTTCCTTCCTTCCTTCCTTCCTTCCTTTTTCCCTTCCTTCCTTCCTTCCTCTTTTCTCCCTTCTTTCTTTCTTTCTTTCTTTCTTTCTTTCTTTCTTTCTTTCTTTCTTTCTTTCTTTCTTTCTTTCTTTCTTTCTTTCTTTCTTTCTTTCTGGCTCATTTCCTTCCTTCCTTCCTTCCTTCCTTCCTTCCTTCCTTCCTTCCTTCCTTCCTTCCTTCCTTCCTTCCTTCCTTCCTTCCTTCCTTCCTTCCTTCCTTCCTTCCTTCCTTTTTCCCCTTCCTTCCTTCTTTCCTCCTGCTATCTCCTTCCTTCCTTCCTTCCTTCCTTCCTTCCTTCCTTCCTTCCTTCCTTCCTTCCTTCCTTCCTTCCTTCCTTCCTTAACCATAAATCAGCTTCACACAAAAACGTCATCAACGGGAATTTATCGTTTTTACCGCGAGATGACAAATTCTTACCGTGGGGAATTTTTTTGACGGTTTATCGTGAACGGTAAAATATCACCCATTCCTAGTTGACACTGTCCTCACTACGGTTTTAAACTCTTTCGAGTCCCATAACAAGCAAAAAATCCTGCTCACTTGTTGCCATCGCAAGGGTTGCTAACTTGCTGGTCACACAGAGTCCCGGTCCAGCCCGGGTGGCAGGTACAAGTGAATCCACGGTGACCCATTGGGTGGCAGTCGCCTTGGACGCAGGCGCCTCTCTGGCACGGCTGGCAGCCCGGTTCCACGCCGTTACCCAGCCATTGTTTGGTGCTCTGCGGAGTCCCAGAGCCCCGAGCCCCCGGGTCCAGCCCGGCTCCCAGGTCCTGAAGCTTCCCGTTGATGTAGAGGTTACGGAGGCAGCCGTGGAAGCTGGTGCCGTTGTGGCCTCCTGAGCTGTGCTGCAAGGCCGAAAGACCTCCGGAGGCCGAGGCGCGCTCCGGCATCCCTGCACGGAGAACAACAACAAAGAAAGCAGGATTTGAGGGATCAGAGCGAGTCGTGCAGAAGGGTTTTGAGTAATGTGCAGCTCATCTGTTCTTGGATACTGCTCTGAGAGAGCTGCAGGCTCATCATTTACTGCACGTGTAACAAGTGACACAAATGTGCATAAATCTATCAGGTCATTGTACTTGAAACTGCTGAAGGCACTTTTAGTCATATTCTCATGGGTTTCAAATTTAATTACACAAAATATCCACAACATTTTCATAATAGCAACCTCCAGGACACTGTGGGTAAAAAACTGACTGAATTGGCAAGAATTTAGGCAAGGCAAGTTTATACAATTCAACACAAGGTAATTAAAAGTGCTTTACATCAACATTAAAAGCAGCAAGACATAATTAAACAGTAAATAACTAATAAAATCAAATCAAATGATAAAAAGAGGTAAAATAATAAAAAGCAGAAGTTGTTAAAAAGTAAGTGCAGTAGAGTACAGCCGGTAAGTATTTAATTTAAGAGTACGCTTCAGTAAACAGTAATGTTTTTAGCCCTGATTTAAAGGAGCTGACAGTTTGAGCAGACCTCAGGTCTACAGGAAGTTTGTTTCACAGGTGAGGAGCAGAATAACTTAAAATTTAAAAAGGAAGATACAAAACAAACTTTAGGAGAGCAGATCAATGAAATAAGCGCTGGATCTTTACCTCCCAGGTAAAGTGGAGAATCTATGTTGAGTGTGGACTGTTTGCTGATGGAGTTGATGGATTTGGGTGGTCCGCCATCGATGGAGAGAGACAGAGTCTGGTCCGCTGCCACCAACTCCACAGCGTGGAAGCTGCCGTCGTTCACCGTCTCGACGCTGAGGGAGAGAGAGCGGACGGAAAAGATTCAGGTTTCACATTTCTGATCACCTTTCAAGCGGATTTGGCATCCGACACGTGTGTGTGCATACGCGTGCACCTGTATATAGCAGAGGGCGGGTAGGATCCGGTGTCGTAGCTGACCCTGAGACGTCCCCTGTACAGCTCCATCGCAATGTGATCGTTGTCCCCCTTATACAGCAGCACACCGCTGTCCTCGTCGGTGGCAATCTGAGACAAACGCTCACATGTTCATTTCAGTAATCTTATGCTAACGTCTCTAGAATCAATCACATTCAAATTTGTGATTTACTGAAATCTGATTCAATTAGGGGATTATTAAATCAGGAAAACAACACTTAAACTGATATTTCAACATGAAAAACAAACAAACTCTTTAGTACTGCTTTATGTCGGAGGTCCGGGACTTTTTACGTGAGAAAAATGAAAAATGAAGGCCCATTTCCACTGTGGTATTTTTATTTATTTATGCAGATTAGAAGCATAATCATTTCCTCCGTATCAGCAGACACTGACCTCCTGAACAGCTTTGAAATGTTCAAATTAACAGAGAATTCTGAAAAATGTTTTTCTGAGAAGTTTCAGTGAAATAAAGTGACAAGGCAAGAATGACTAAATCAAAATTATATTTTTTGAAGAAAACTGGAATACGTTAGATTAACAGATGTCAGCTCACTGTGAAAATGATCACATTTTAACATCTTTCAGGGGTTCAAATTAAGATGTTTATTTATTCTGGGAAATAAAAATCCACAGAACCAAACAGAACGCCGTGACTCAGGGAGTCAAACTGAGTGAAAACAAGCATCTGCAGTGTTTCTAAACAGAAACCGTCCACACTCCAACCTGACTGGGACAACAAGTACGCCACCAGGCAGCAGGTTTACTTCCATTACTGGGATTTTATGTCTTTGCATCATCAAGTAACTGGTCATCTACTTCCAAAAGATCCCTTTTAAGCTGCTGATTATGGTGCAGGAAAACCAAAGCCAATAAATGAACATGTAAATGATAACATATAGCCAATAAACAAACTCTCCTTGATGGAGGGGTTGCCACAGCAGAGCTTCACAGACTTCTGCAGACTGTACGTCCCATGTGCTGGATACACGTCTTGGCAAATCCCAGCAAACATGGGGACACTGATGTTCCATCCTCCTTATAGTGTGGTCAATTTACAATGAATCCTGAAAAAATCTGGGATTTTCCGTAGATTTTTGTGATCTCAAAATCACGGAAAACTGCAGGGGACTGTTTAATGATACATTACACCGTTCCACTTTTACTATAGTTGAATATCTTAATGTATGACATGAAGCCTTATATAATCTCCTTTCATGTTATCAAAGCCATAAACAGAACGTGTTAGATCAGAGCAGATTTAACATCATATTTCTACAATCTTACACATTTTCTGTTTTATTTATTTAATTTTTGACTATGAATTTGTTACACAATGTTATACAATTTCAGATACTGTACATATAGTACAGATATTTCTATTTTTTATATCTACTTTTTATATTTTATAGCTGTGAAGTTTATATTTTTTCCCTGCCCTTTTCTGCTGCTGGTACAGTTTTATCCCTCATATTAACACACTAAGAAGCTTCTCCTCCTAGTTTCTACAACTTCTCATTGGAACTTAAAAAGAAACCCCAAATAAAAAAGGAAAAACAGGAATCACAGGCCACTGACTGTTTACCTGAAGGCTGATGTTGGTCTGTGGTGAGAGGAGGCTGGAGGGAAACTGCAGGTAGGACTCTCGGTTGATGAAGTTGACACTGACAAGTGTTTCGCAGTGCTCACCCTCGTAGCCGTGGAGACACTGGCAGCGAGGGTCTGTTCCCACGACAACGCACTGAGCCTCGTTGAAGCATTCGTAGTTGTCACAGGGACTGGTACGAGGAAGGACCATCGGGGGAGAAAACTCGCAGAATAACCCGCTGCAAATGTAAAAATCAGGCTTAGTACTCTCTGAAATGTACGTTATATGTGCACTATAACAATAATAAGAATATCTTTTTATCAATGATATCAATTTTATATGTACATAGAAACTCTCTCTATCACTCTATCAAAAACATTGGCCTTATTTGAATTTGATCTGGTTAAAACTGAAATTAATTGTTTTGCATTGTATTGAATTGTAATGTAATTCTACTGAATTGGACCTTATTTATCTTGGTAATCCTGACTGTATCATATTTAAAACACATGCATTTTTAAGGCCTCTGGACCTACTGCATATTAAAAAAAAAATACCAAATGTATTCAGAATGATACAAAAATTATAATTTGGAAACCATTAAAGACAAAATTGGACGTTTTGAGTAGTTGAATTAAATTAAAATAAACAAAAAAAACACATCAAATGCGGTTCTGAAAGTCTTTTCAGTGGTCATTTGAATATTGTCCACCAGAGAGTGAACACTGAATAATTTATTTGTGTTTAGCTCTTTTAAGAAGTGTTTAAAATTTGACATTTTAAAATGTAACCCTTATAAGATAAACAGAAACATTGGTGACACAGCACCTTGAAAAATTCAATAATCAACAATAAAGGAAAGGCTGGGATTCTCAAATGTTATGTCAAGAAAAAACAAGTTAATCAAATTTAGCTTTGTGTAAGGCAAATTAAAAATAACCAACAAAACATATTAAAACTTCTTTATGTAGCAATCCCACTTCTGACCACATGGGGGCAGCGTGTTGTAAAAAAAGTCCCATGTCATGTAAAAGTGCTATTACTAGATCTGCCGGCCGGTCCTTACATACAGTGGCTTTAAAAACACGAGTCGTGTAAAGTTTGAGGATCATTTTTGAGAAAGAAATCTAAAACTTTGATATGTTGGGCATGTTTGAGTCCTCACCTGTATCCCTCTGGACAGACGCAGGTGTATCCATTCAGCGCATCGATGCACTGACCTCCGTTCAGACACTTGTTCTCCTCACAGTCGTCATAGTCAAGCTCACAATGCTCGCCTACGTAGCCTGGAGTGCACTCACACCTACGACACGCCAACGCACACACATAAAAATGCTTGTTGATACGGGACCATTAGTTTGCTCAACTGGCTGGTCTGTGGTGAAACTAATTGTGTCTGGCAGCGGTTGGGCACGCTCTCACGGCGTGTTGGAAATGATAAATGCTGGAAAGAAAACATGTCAGCTCCCTTTCAACCCAACAGGTCGAGAAAATTAAATACAAAGCAACGTAGTTTATTAAACATTGTGTGAAAACACCTGCTGGAGAGTGAATTCAAACTGCATATGTCAAAGTAATAACTTTGTAACACACACACACGCACACACATACACACACACACACACACACACACACACACACACGCACACACACACACACACATACACACACAGCTTTTCTCTGGAGGGAAAAATCAGCAACTGTTTTATTCCTCTGTGTAATTTCTAAAATGCTGCAGGAGTGCAGGAGGAAACATTAACTCAGTGTACGTCCACGTGTGTGTGTGTGTGTGTGTGTGTGTGTGTGTGTGTGTGTGTGTGTGTGTGTGTGTGTACAGTACACTCACTTGTATCCCTGCGGAGTCAAAATGCACTTTGAATCATGCTGACATGGGTTCAGCTCTGGGGCACAGAAGTCCAGTTTCTCCTCACAAAGCTCTCCTAGAAGGACACACACACACACACACACACACACACACACACACACACACACACACACACACACACACACACACACACACACACACACACACACACACACACACACACACACACACACACACACACACACACACACACACAGAAATCACATTATCATCTCTTCAACACTGGGTTCAAGCTAGAGTGAATTTTTAATATAAGATACATCAATACTGTCCAATTTCCTTACAGTGTGTTTCTTCTGCGTGTCATTAATGCTCTGTCCATGTCTCAATTAAATGCAGTGAAACACACGTGTGTGTGTGTGTGTGTGTGTGTGTGTGTGTGTGTGTGTGTGTGTGTGTGTGTGTGTATGTGTGTGTGTGTGTGTGTGTGTGTGTTTCGATGATGGATGACTCTCTTGTGGCCAAGACCAACACAGAGGTCTGATAAATGATCTCATTGCCGTGAATGTCATATTCCTGATGATGTTCCAGTGTGTATCCTGATACTTTGAACTCCAAATGAATCACTGATGAGGCATCAGGGAATAAGCTGATACTCCTGACAGCGGCAAGTCCACACCGGGAGTAATTACTAGGACCTGTGGGAATCCCCACTGTGCATGCAGCCTACAATGCGTCTACAGGATTCAATTGCACTTCTGCCATCATTGGATATCCAGAAGTATTTGTATGTAATTGGTCATTTCTTCATTTATTATGAAAATCACACACTTTTCAACAACAAGAAAAAAAGGTATATTCGTTCCAGCTGCTGTCTGTTTGTGAAAATATACACTGATCAGCTATTTAACTTGTGGTTCTTCATGCTATTCCTGTCATGATTAAAGATTCTCTCCTGTGCTTTGTTTTTAAAACGGATTCTTTCTTGATCTCATGTTTGTAAGGCTTTTTACTTTTCTTGTTCAGATTACTAGATCTGTCCTGTGGTCAGTGACTTCTCACCGTGTCTTCCACTTCCCCATGTCGTCCTGCCTGACTGGTGTCACCTGTCTCGTTGTCTTTCCTGAATGTTTCTCCTGCTCTTGCTAATATAACTAACTACCTTTCTTTCCTTCCCTGCTGGTTTATTATCTTTCTGTCTGCTGTGCTCCCTCCACACACACCTTACTGGTTTGGAGTTTTGTGGCTCAAAGGACCTATTTCAGGAAGCAGGTTGTTGTGCAAATGAAGTATGTTGAACCCGATAGGAGGGAAACTCAGAGTTTTCTGTTTCAGATAGGGAGGTCACTAAAACCAGAGAAGGACGGTTAACTCAAGCCATTTTCAGAAATTCACTTAACTTATACTTGGAGTCGGTTACCATGGTAACTTAGGGTGTTTTCAATATGTTGGTTCACAACTGTTGTTTTAACTCTGCTCTAAACGCTGCACCAGAAGCCCTGTTACAGCTGTTATTGGTCAATACCAATACGCTGTTTCCATGACAACCAACCTCAAATGAAGGGATTAAATGCATAGGGACTCAACATCTGCGGAAATATTTTTTTTTGTGTTGTTAGTTTGCACCATGAAGCCCGACTGTGGCATTTCTACGTGACTTTTAGCGCTACTTTCTTCAGCCATGGCTGTGAGAGCACGTCATCCAAGCGGCTTCGCTACGGCGTTTGGGCGGGTACTCGGGTGCAGTTACTGCGTTCACTTGGGCCCTTGGGTCAAGCTAAATGGTGTCTAGTGACATCGTTACCAGAATGTCTCCCTGTCCCCTTCATAAAGCTAAAATGGCTTTAGTTTAATTTGGCAAACGATCTACAGTAAATGCACATTTTGGAGACATTTTGGAAACAATGACGTCCTTTTATTGATGAAGAAGCTGCGCTGTCCATATATCACAAAACCCATCGAACTTCACCCCAAATATTTGTCGCCTTTTTAATGTTTTTAATTTTCTTTTTATTCAGGGGAGTTTTCGGTATCATGTCAGTGGTGCTGAACGAAATCAATTAGAAAAGAAACAGTGTGCGGTAATGATCTGTTTCATAGCATCCTGCTCTCACCTCTGTGAGTAAAACAAAGTTCCTTTAGGATTTTACATCATGATTGATTGTGTTGATTGCACCAATATTCCCATCGAGGCACATTGAATGAGTTTTCCTTTACTTGAGAAAATGCTACCCAAGTGAGTGACAACCATGAGCCTGTTATGTTTGAGTTCCCTTTCTGAATTATGTCTTAATACTTCAACCGGTTCCAAAGTTGTTGTTTTTTTTTTGTATATGCATAAAAAGTGAATCTTAGGTATAAGACACAACTCTGTTCCCCCCCTCGTGCACCCGTCTTACTTTTTGTAAATTCATTATGTTACTTTAATTAACTTCTGAAAAAAGCAAGTAGGAAGAACTGTTACTTTTAGTTGAATTTCTTATAGTGTACGGCTGTGTTGGAGATCCATTGATGATGTTGCGGTAACTCAAAGTCAACAAAGACTGATTGAACCGACTCTAAACTGGCAATTTGAAAACAGAAACTGTCATCTCAGGGTTTGTCAACTCTTAGTATGAGTTTGCAGAATCTCCTTTCTGAAAAAGGTCCTCTGTTTTCCACCTTTTGTTAAAATTAAGAACTTTCATTTGCTGGCTTATTTTCCCTGGTCTCCTGGTCTTGGGTCCAACTTCTTAAACAGTGTTTGCAGACCAACAGCAGTAATTTCTACTGTTGGTCTGCAACAATGTTACGCTGTGTAAAGTAATAAAAACTAATTTGAATGTCAAGTGGAAGCAACATTTCCAATTCTTAAGGGATTCTGTCATCCAATGTGTTTAGTGTGAAGGATTTAACACAAAAACATGTTTTAAGAGCTGGTTTAAAGTGATAAACTGCAGAGTTTGCAGGCAGCAAACCACATTCAATGACATGTTTTAGATTTGAAAGGATTTTACACGTTTTCTGTTTTGTTATTTTCAACAAATTTTAAGACAAGACCAAAACCAACAATGAAATAATCCTGTTCATTCGATGCATCAGGCATCTGTTGTTTCTTTACAGAGATTTAAAAAACTCCAACATGCCCAAACCAAAACTAGACTGAACACAAACATAATTTGGGATAAACAGACCCACAAGTGCACAGTCACCATTAAGAAGAAGTGAGTGAGCTTTGAGCAGAGCAAACTATCGTAACACAGAGAATCATTGCTGATATGGGTCTTGAAACTCTTAAATGTATCTAGTAAAAAGAGAGGAAATAAATATTATTAGCACTCTCTTTTCATCTCTATGCACTTCAGAGAAAAGCACTGCAAACACGGACTGTGACCGCATCCAACATGTTCATTCTGTGGTGCTGAATATCTACTTTCTAGAGGCGCATGGATAAAGCACAGGAAATGAGGGAAGTCAGGGATGGAAGTCAGGAAAGGAGAGAGGGACAGAAAGGACAGGGAGAAGAACAGACTAACCTCTCTCCACCTCATTGGTAGCAGCTGCAACCACAAAAACAGATGACAGATGATAGAAAGCAGAGCGAGATAGGAGACGAGGACACGGGACAGCAAAAAAAACATCCAGAGACAGAGAGAGAACACCGCCACAAAGGTTAGCAGTCAGAGATGATCAGCACAGTGCAAAAGCAGACAAACAAGGAGCAATAGACCAGTGTTAGAGAAAATATTATCTGCAGTTTATTACAATGTAGAAAAAATATATTTTTATCTGCGCATATATGATTTCTTTTTTGTTGTTGTTAAAGGTCCTCTATGTAGCAATACTAGTTGTGTCCACATGGGGGCTTAAAGCTTGGCACTGACAATACTCTGCTAATGTATGAGAACTTTCTTGTAATGTGCTGCCCTCATGTGGTCAGAAGTAGTACTGCTAGGTAAAGTGCCCTTACAATGTAATTGGGGTGAAGGAAAATAGTGTGATTGACTATTTCTTGGAAATAAAGTTCTGTTGCCTGTCTTTTAGAGAAGTTGGATGACTTAAATTTGAAGCACATCCACAGTTAGTGGCATTAGATCAACTGGGTGAAACTATTATAATTAATGACTGGAACAAAATTCAATACATCACTCATTGCATGCACCAACGGAGTCACATCATTCTGCTTAGTGACAATAAGGATTATTATCATTATTTTTTTTTTCCTCTCAAATTTCAATCAAATGGCAGAACAGAGTCATGCAAACCAAACTGGCATCCAAGGGCCCTTCCCTGTTCGTTAACGTTGTGTTACCTGTGTATTCTGGGGAACACATGCATGTGTAGTTGTTGATTCCATCAACACAAGTGGAGTTGTTCTCACAGTCATTGTCTTCACAGTCATCAATGTTGATCTCACACGTATCTCCTTCGAAGCCCTCTGGACACACACACCTGTCGGCAGGCACACACAGATACACACACTCATGAATAAAAAGGATAATTACAAGCAGGGCCACGTACAGAGGGTTTAATACGGATAATTACTGCCGGATTTTGTGACTAGCATGAAATTCTGAAATGTATCTGTGACAGAGTTGTCTATCTATCTATCTATCTATCTATCTATCTATCTATCTATCTATCTATCTATCTATCTATCTATCTATCTATCTATCTATCTATCTATCTATCTATCTATCTATCTATCTATCTATCTATCTATCTATCTATCTATCTATCTATCTATCTATCTATCTATCTATCTATCTATCTATCTATCTATCTAATCTATCTATCTATCTATCTATCTAAAGCAGTGTTTCCCAACCTCGGTCCTCAAGGCCCACTGCCCTGCATGTTTTAGATCAGGGGTGTCCAAAGTCGTTCCTCGAGGGCCGCAGTCCTGCATGTTTTAGGCCCCGTTTACACGGGGCAAAAACGGAGGCGTTTTCATGCATTTTGGCCGTTCGTTTAAACGAAAACGGAGGTCAAAGCCCCCAAAAATGATCATTTCTGAAAACTCCGGCCAAAGTGGAGATTTTCAAAAACTCCGCTTTCACGTTTGCGTCTAAACAGAGAAAACGGAGGAAAACGGAGATTTACGTCACATTATGCGACAGAAACGTCACCAGCAGCGTCATGAGTGCGACCTGTGTTTACAATTTGTTTGGCCACCGTCAATATTTTCTTTTATTTTACCTGTTTTAAATTCTCTCAGACTCTCGTTCCGTCTTGGAAGTAAAGCCTGAATTATGGTCCCGCGTTAAATCGACGCAGAGCCTACGGCGTAAGGTACGCGGCGATGTGCGCCGTACCCTACGCCGTAGGCTCTGCGTTGGTGTAACGCGGAACCATAAATCAGCCTTAACTGGAAGTTACACGTGTCATTTGTTGATGTTTTTCCAGGATTCTGATTGGCTGGCATGACGTTACCAGCGTTTTCATGCGAGTCCGTGTAAACGAGGATATTTTTGAAAACGGAGAGGGGAAAATATCCGTTTTTGTAAATACCCGGCTACGTGTAAACGTGGCCTAAGTTGTTTCCCTGCATCAACACACCTGATTCTAATTAACGGTCGTCACCACCTTGTCATCAAAGTCTGGATAGTTCTGTTGATGACCAAGCTCCTTGTATCACGGTTTGATAAAAAAAGGGACACATCTAAAAGATGCAGGACTGCGGCCCTCGAGGACCGACTTTGGAGACCCCTGTTTTAGATGTTTCCCTTCATCATCACACCTGATTCTAATTAATGGTCCTAATTAGCTTGTCATCAAGGTCTGCACAATTATGTTGATGACACAGCCACTTGTATCACGGTGTGCTGAAGCAGGGTAAGATCTAAAACATGCAGGACAGTATGCCTTGAGGACCAAGGTTCTTCTTCTTCTTCTTCTTCTTCTTTTGTTTTTCCGGCAGTTTCAACGCATCCAGGCAGGGCTTGAAATTAGCAGTCGCCACTCGCCATTTGCGACCTAGATTTTGCTGTGGTGAGACATATTTTTGTCTGTCTCGCCACTTGGCGACCTAGAAAAATTATACCACTCCAATCCAGAGGGTGGCGGTAATGCTCATTTTCGTTGGTTGCCAAGCGCCGCTAACGGGTCAGAAGAAGAAAAGCAAACGAGGGAACATAACATAACCGGTAAAATATGCCGAAGTCCGGTATTTTATAATCTCTCCGGTCAAAATGTCCGGTGAAAATACTCAGGGGGGGATACGCCGAGCCCCGGTGCCGGGAGCCGGGAGGAAGCGGAGCTGCGGCGCCGACATCCACGTGTGCGTTGATGGTTCCGCGTCGCACCAACGCAGAGTCTACAGGCTGAATTATGGTTCTGCGTCAAAACGACGCCGTGTCTACGGCGTGTGGTTTTTGTACACGCAGAGGACACGCCGTCACATGCGCCGTCAGTGACGTGCACCTCCTGAAAATTGTAACTACGCGTCGAGGAGACGCCGACCACACGCAGACCGAGAGGGCTGTGATTGGTTCGTTTGAAAGCGAAGCATTTCCGGTTTCCGGTTTGAATCAGTAGTGAACTTCCAGGGCTCTTTTCTTCGTTTATATGTGATTTTTTTTGTTTTTGTTTTTTGCACAATAGTTGTCCTTATCTCTTTGATTTACTGTGACCGGAAAAAGTCGGATAAACCATTCAGAAAAAGATCGCTAACTAGTGGCCGCGGGGGGTACTGCACCGCGACCAAATGGAGAGACGGAGAAGTCCGAAGGATTCGTGACGACGTCACGGGTGCGCCGTGTGCTCTGCGTGTGTGTGACGCAGAAGTATACCCGCACCTGTAGGGTTCGCGGCGACGCGCACCCTACGCCAAACCCTACGGCGTAGGCTCTGCGTTGGTGTAACGCAGAACCATAATTCCGGCTTAAGGTGCGGGTATACTTCTGCGTCACACACACGCAGAGCACACGGCGCACCCGTGACGCCTTCACGAATCGTTCGGAGTTCTCCGTCTCTCCATTTGGTCGCGGTGCAGTACCCCCCGCGGCCACTAGTTAGCGATCTTTTTCTGAATGGTTTATCCGACTTTTTCCGGTCACAGTAAATCAAAGAAATAAGGACAACTATTGTGCAAAAAACAAAAACAAAAAAAATCACATATAAACGAAGAAAAAAGCCCTGGAAGTTCACTACTGATTCAAACCGGAAACCGGAAATGCTTCGCTTTCAAACGAACCAATCACAGCCCTCTCGGTCTGCGTGTGGTCGGCGTCTCCTCGACGCGTAGTTACAATTTTCAGGAGGTGCACGTCACTGACGGCGCATGTGACGGCGTGTCCTCTGCGTGTACAAAAACCACACGCCGTAGACACGGCGTCGTTTTGACGCAGAAGTATAATTCAGCCTTTAAAAGTAAACAACATGCGCCCAAGTACCCGTGCATGACAGGCGGACACACACAGGGAGAAGAGACAATTTCTTTAATTTTTATTTTTTTTTTAAAACTTTATCCTTATGAACGCAATTGTTATATACTTGTTGGTAGTCCAACTTTCCTTATTTTAATCAGAACTTTTTTCCTCTTCGGCGTGGAGTAGTGGGTTTGGAGCGGCAGCCATCGGTTAGTTTTTTCTTTTTAGATCCGAGGCTTTGCGTAGATGGTGGCTTCCGCAACTTTCAGGCGCTTTTTCTGCGCAAGCAAGCTTTATAGATGAGGCCCCAGGACTGTTACCGCAGTACCGCGGAGTAGTACTCGGTGCCGGGAGCCGGGAGGAAGCGGAGCTGCGGCGCCGAAATCCACGTGTGCGTTGATTTATGGTTCCGCGTCGCACCGACGCAGAGCCTACGGCGTAGAGTACGCGTCGCCGCGTATCTTACGCCGTAGGTAAATTTATTTATTTATTTTTTGAAGTTACGCTCGCGAGTCAATTGACGGGACTTATTTTATTTTAAAAACCCTGTTTTTCAATAAAAATACTATTACATGACTTGCATTGATATCGTACTACTGCATATGATTTATTTTTAACCTCAATAAATTCATATAGCCTATCACAAATGTGTGTGAGGTGAGGAGGGAGGAGGAGGAGGAGGAGGAGGAGGGGGCAAATAGTTTGTATATTTGAATCTAATGTACTTCATGCGTCTTCTTACTGCTGCATAGGGATTTATACTGTTCTTCCAGAATAGTTGAAAGGTCCTTTTACACAGCACATTTGATTGAGAAGAACGGGATGACTGTTATATGGTACTACTATGACTGCTATATAAGTAGTGATGACGAAATAGTCTAGTGAAGCAACTTTTTGGTTTTGGCGAGTAAAAAATCTGTTTGGCGAGTAACTTTTTTGACCTACTAGCCACTTGGCTAGTAGGTCAAAAAGTTAATTTCAAGCCCTGCATCCAGGTGTATTACTGCCCTCCTCTAGTAGTTTGGGGCTGAATTAGTTCACAATGGTCACTTATATTCTCGAGTAAAGCCCAGTGGCATGCAGAAAATGTATGACTGCCCTTGCTATCAGTTGGTGGTCCTCATGTTGGCCGAGTAATATTCTAACAGAAAAATAAGATAAACCTAGATCTAACAGGGTTCTATATAAAATACGCCTTTCTGCAGAATACTTTTTACACTTCATCAGAACATGTTGAACTGTTTCCGGCCTCCTACACTCACACAACCCACTTGGATGTTTCCCTACTACTAATAAGCTCTGATGTAGCCCACAGTGCCCCAGCCTCAATCCAGTCAATTTAACCACGTCAACTCGACTTCCAGAATAGTGATATGAAGTCTTGACCTTCGGCTGAATATTAAAAAAAATGCCTCCCTCTTTCCTCCTTCTCCCAAATTTCCTGCCACTCTCTCTAAATTCCCTCCTTGATTTTAAAACTATACTCAGCCTTTCCTAGTGGGATCTCAACACCACACCACAAAGCACCGTCTCGCTTTAGTGCTGCTTTCGCCACCTAGGACCGAGGTTGGGAAACACTGATCTAAAGAAACCCTATGTCGCACTGCCACTTGTGACCACATGGGGGTGTTAATGAGCGAGGACTGGCCGGCGTGTCTTGTAGTACCACTTGGTCCCAGTTGGGGCTCACTTCTGTTGTGTATCACCTCAGAGGTTGTGAAATGCTGCCCCCATGTGGCTTTATAGGTTGTCTTTTCACTGATCAGTGATCAGAGTTTAAAGTTAAACACATTTTGCTTTATGTGCATGAAAGAAATACATAAAGTACATTACATTACATCACTTTTACTTAAAAAAAAGGAATGCTGAGACCAGCAAATCTTAGTTAATTCAATAGACTATCCAATCATCAAACTTGTCAGCTATTATTTTGCTTTTACTTTGTGCCTAATTCAAGCGTGCTTTAATGAAGAACATTTCCATCTTGGGGTGCCTCCAGTGTCAAAGATTTATGTGCCCGTACAATGCACACACACAAACATTATCCGTGCACGCAGTTCATAACCGCAGTGTCAGCTCCATCTACATATTCCCTGTGGAGAGCCGGCATGTGTGCCGCTAGTCAGTAACTGCTTAGTTTTATTACTGTTCACACACACACACACACACACACACACACACACACACACACACACACACACACACACACACACACACACACACACACACACACACACACACACACACACACACACGCTTCAGACTTTATGGGTCTAATATACAGTATAGCTCCTATGCGGCACACAATTGGGTTGATTAATATCTCATTATATAGTCGGTGACAGCTTTTTACATTGAATATTTCAACACCTTCACTGGAAAGAAAGTATTCATGAATGGAAATACAGGAAACACAGATCCCGGGGAGGAACTGAGAAGACATCATAACTAAAGAAAAGAGGCCTCGTTGGTACTAAACAGTCTGATTAAGGGATGACGACCCTCTGGGCCATGTTGGTGATCCAAAGGGCAACTCTGAAGTTATTTACGCATTAACAGTAAATTAACAGACGGTTGACGTCATCACAGATGGAGTATAGTATCATTGATGGAGTTATCCTTTCTATATATACTTTCTATGTCTTTTAGTTACTCCATGGAACTCTTATTGCCCTTGTATATATATATATGTGTATATATATAGAGTATATATTTGAGTGATTATTTATAGGTTTTATTTTTGTAGATGTAGTCAGAAGGTCCATAATTATGATTTAGGCATACGTTTCCTGTTTGAGTAAAACTGTGTGGATGTTATTTCTTTAGCATGTGGTGGAAATATTTCTTTGGCTCTATGCCCTTAATTCTTTTCTCATAAGTTCCCAAAACGCTACGTGAAAGCAACCACCCAGTAAATGCTCACATATTTAAAACTCCATGGTTCAAGTTCATGGCGAAGTCTCAAAGTTTCATCATCAGAGCTTCACACCACAGAAGGTTCTGTCTGGTAGGTTTATTAGCTTCTCTTGAGACAATGTATGAAGTTATTTACGTGTGAAAACTGAGAAATCCTTTTTCAAAGCAACTTTTGAAACTACTTTAAAATTAAACAGCTTAAAAAATCATTCTGATGACACAGTACATTTTTTTGAAGGATGGCTTCTTATTCTCATTTGAGTTTGTTCCTTTTTGCTCAAAACAAACTGGCTCAGTGGTAACACCAGTACAGTCCAGCTGGTTGCAGAAAACACTTTGAAAGTACCTTACCAAAAGTTTCCGCCTTCTCCTTCCTTCAGATGACATGTTCCACCGTTCTGGCATGGGTTACTGATGCAAGCATGAATGGGCTCCTCACAGTTTTGGCCCTGCATGAAAACACAAACACAAACCTATTTTCACACAACAACAATGTTTTATATTTGATATGTTTGGCTTCAGCTGTCCTAAACCTGCTACATCAAAATATCTTTTTATATTAAAACCATAAAAATCCTCTTTTTTAATAACAGAAAATACTGCACTTATGAGTTGGGACTGACTATCATTCAAGCTTGCAGATATATCGGTGAGCAGTTTCTGGTCACCTGGCACTCCTAATGTGCGAACAAACCACATATGTGTGTGTATATATATATATATATATATATATATATATATATATATATATATATATATATATATATATACATATATATATATATATATATATATAATATATATATATATATATATATATATATATATATATATATATATATATATATATATATATATATATGTGTGTGTGTGTGTGTGTATGTGCACATATGTATGTTCCGTTCTGGCTCTTAGCGGTAGTGTACCTTGAATCCATAAGGGCAGGTGCAGCGGTAGTAGTGCACGGGGTCGTTGGTGCATGTGCCATCATTCTTGCAGGGACTGGACAGGCAGGGATCACACTTTGCCTGGATACTCAAATCCACTGGGCCTGTGGGACGCACCGGTCCAAACAAATGATACAAATTCACAGAACATATGATTAACATACAACGTTCTGCATTAGCAGGAGTGATACAAATCAACACTCTACACACACTTAGACAGCTATGCAACATTAGGAACCTGCATAGATTCTGTCACCCAACCTGACATGCATTGTTTCTGAAATAAAACACTGCAGATCATAAAATACTGGGAATATGCAAAATGCATAACGTATAACCCGTATAAATTTAAGGTGCAATATGTTAGCAATATATTGCTATTGGTTGCTTGAAGCAGATTTTTCCTGAATAAAAAAATGAGAAAGGTGGCATTTTCTTTGCAGGACCATGATATATGCACAGAAGGAGGAACAACTCTGAAGACATTACATGAACACATTAATCAGAAGAGTCGATGCTGGTGAGAACGTGAGGGCTGAGAGGGAAGCACGGTCTGTTCAGGTTTCGGAGAGGAAGGAAAACCGGGATGGGGCTGTATCAAGCTGGGGAATTAGAGGCTTGAGAAGGAATGACTGGGATACGACTGGCTACTTTACCTGGCACAAGAAAGCCACAAGGCCCGGAGACTTCTACAGTGCGTCAGTTAGATTCGGTCAAAAATAGGTTTCAGACATGTATTGAAAGTTAATGTGATGTAATAAGGTTTAAAGGTTAAGGTCAACAGTCAGTAGTGACAGACTTTTCACAAATATCAGATTTTAATACCAAAGATATTTTAAGAAAATAAAAAAAAGCTGAAAAATATTTCTGAGAAGGGCGGTTTTGAAATCATTTATATTTGATGATGTCTGTCGAAAGTTCGTTGTGGGGAAAGAAAAGGAATTGCTCAGTGGAAAACTGAACTGGAAAACGATATGTTTTTATTATTCTGATAAATTGAAATAATTAATGAGCATTTATGCCGCAAGTCCATTTCTTTTGGTTAAGTAACGCTGTCCATCATTTATTCTGAAGTACTTTTTAATAAGTTTCAGTTCATTTAACAGAAACACTGGACCCAGGGCAGCTCCACATCCTAGATTCTGAGACAAAACACAATTTGACAAATGTGTCCATTATTCTTTTTTTTTTCTAGCTCTTTTACTTGTTTTGGAAAATAATCAGCTGGCTCCAATCATGTAGCAATAAAACAAGGCAATTCCGCTGACTAATTTATTTGCAGAGGCGGACATGGTTTTCATTAGCGGGAACAGTTTCTTTCGAGCCGTCTTATCAAACGGGACTCTGTCAGGAAAGCAATCCCAAATCCTTGCTTATGGACACTTTTGATTTTCAGTTTTACATAAAACTGTGTGCATCTGCTGTCAGATGAATGTGCATCTCTGTGCTGTGGTAGTGTGTGTGTGCGTGACAGTATGTGTTTACCTGTGCAGGTGAACTTCTTGGAAGGCGTGGTGAGGAGTAATTTGTCTGTCATGTCGCCGGGCCCGGCACAACGGGCGATGCCAGGCTCCTTGTAGCCGCTTTTCACCCAGTCGGACAGCCACTGCATGTGGCAGTCACAGTACAGAGGGTTGGCACCCAGAGCCCTGCAGGAGGATTGGAGGGAAAAGTGAAAACGTAAAATATAGATTATACTTATTTAATGTTTAAGAGAAGAAAAGGGCCGGATATAGTGGTTTGTTTCAGACTAAGTTGGAGTTTTTAGTGAAAATAAAACACAAAACTCGAAAAAAGGGCCAAAATGTCTTCAAGCTTAAAGTTTGAGATGTAAATTTCAGTCAAATTCGGCGTGAAATCATCTCAAATGCACCTTTAACCAAAATCCGAGATAATAGAGGACAAATCTGTCTCTGATAGTGGTATAGTTGTAAATGTCAACCTTAAAACTCTTTCTGTGATACACTGCCAAAAAGAGTTTTTTTTTTTGCAGGTGGGTAACAATATTTGTCACAAAGGTGTCTGTGCATCGTCTTCTAACTGCTGGCCACAAATTCTTCTGCCTGTTCTGGTTTAGTCTTATAGGTATAGCCCTACATAATCCAATACAGGCCAATCTATGCTTTTTTAATGCTGAAGTCTTTTCCGATGAGCTCTTGCAGCTAAGATTGTACGCTGAAATAACCGACTCTTTACTGTCAGTTCTAATAGTGACACCCTCTAGCGATAAACGGTCAATTTCTCTCAGAGAGCTGTCACACTGGTCAGAAAGCAAGTTGGAGCCCATGACAGGCTTGTTATATTAAATTACGCTCATTTTCTGCCATCTCCAGTATGCGTAACTTGCGGAAAAAAGAAAAGAAAGTCTGTTTTAAGTCTTACAGTGTCAGTGGTGCTGATCCTTGACTCCCACTGTTATTCCCACCAGCGGGGGGCTCGCGGTGCATAATCCTGCACCTCTATTCACTGCTTTCATCCACTGTTTTTGCGCGCCCTATAAACAGTTCCCTCTACGCAGGCCGCTTAGTTATGTGATGCCATACACAGAGAAAACATAAGTAAGCGGAAAGGAGGGTAATGAGCTATACTTCCAGTGTGTGGCAGCAGCTATAAGTTACGTTAGCATATTATTTCAAAGACATGAAGTGTTATTAGCTAGGTCTTTGCAACAGAGGGTGTTTTTTAATCGACAAGCCAGATTTATTATAAATACCTAAATACACTATTAAGCATAAAACTATTTTTTTTAACAGTTTAGCAAAGATCAGATGCCAAGGATACTGTCTGAGGTCAAACTCTGAGCTGTATCTGCTGCATGTTTGGTGAGAAAATATCAATACCGAGAAAGCCCAATTAAGAGTTCAACCAACAGGGCCGTATCACCACTTATCCAGGTTCTGCTCTCCAACCAATCAGAGGCATAGCTGGTTTAAGGAAGTGTTAAATGTTAACACAAATGATAAGAGAATGTGTTATAGTCTGGATTTGTTTGATGTCTTCGCCCCTTGAAGGTGTCACTGGTGAAAGCAGTGGACTTCTGGACTTCTGGTTCCCCACAACAGATGGAAAAAAGGAAAGTGACCTGGTTTTATTGTGGCTAAGGGTAGCAATCAACTGGTGAGCTGGTCCAAGACGAAGGAGATTCAGCAGACAGAGCTGCAGAGGTGTCAAGTAACGAAGTACAAATACTTTGTTACCTTACTTAAGTAGAAATTTTGGTTATCTATACTTCACTGGAGTAATTATTTTTCAGACGACTTTTTACTTTTACTCCTTACATTTTCACGCAATTATCTGTACTTTTTACTCCTTACATTTTAAAAACAGTCTCGTTACTCTATTTAATTTTGGCCTTTAAAAAAAAACTATCCAGTTAAATTGCTCCATCCGGATAGAGTGAATTTGGTTGTGGTTGTTTCAGATGTTCTTGTCCAGTTTTGTTCTTACATCCGTTGCCTCAGATTCCTGCAACTAAACTTGGATGTACATTCCAATAAAGGTTAGGATAAATGATAACATGCCTCTGAAGTTGGACTTTTTGCACCATTACAATACTTATAGGCAACTAGTCATCATATCTCCTGCTCTCTGAAACACATGTTATTGCTCAATAGTACACATATATGCTTCTTTAATATATTTGCATTATACTAAGATGCATTCATTTTCAATGGCTTTTGTCTTTAATGGCTTTTTTCCCCCTTACATTACTTTTACTTTTATACTTTAAGTAGTTTTGAAACCAGTACTTTTATACTTTTACTTGAGTAAATAACTTGAGTTGATACTTCAATTTCTACAGGAGTATTTTTAAACTCTAGTATCTATACTTCTACCTGAGTAATGAATGTGAATACTTTTGACACCTCTGCATAGCTGCTGCGTGCTAAAATGTATTTATTTATTTTTTTCCCCCAGTCGACTCATCGCCAACTGAGTAAAAGCAGTACACACGATGATAAAACTTTGCTCCCCTTAAAATATTCAAACAGAGGACTGAAGTGGTATGAGACCTGGAGTTTATCAAGCTTAAATTTGACATTGACATCTTCAATGTTACCTCAATCAAAAGTCAGGTCAATAATTACCCTTGGATACATTTTTAAAGACTGATTGATAAAACAAACTCTCATTACAGCAATGATTTCAATTTCTTCATGAGCTCATCCAAATAGTCATATCTGTAGATTAATTTCATAAGATATATTTAAAAAAAACTACATATTTTGACGTTATTGAAACGTCAAAGCCAGATGCTATAATCCTTTTTATAAAAATGGAAACGGTGACACATGTAGCCACTGACACCTAGTGCTCCAGTTCTGGGGGGTTTTCAGGAAAAATGGCACAATGGGATTGGGATCGGGTGTAAAATCTAAATTTAACAAAAGCAGAAAGGAGAAAAGAGGGCTTTCGGGTGACTCCTGTGTTTGCAGACGTCACAGAACAGAGACGAAACATTCCTCGAGATGTCAGACAGTTCTTGTGTTACTCACAGGTGTGAAAGCGACGACAGGTCCTTGAAGGCTCCCTCGGGTATCAGGGATATGTCGTTACCATGGAGAGATCTGAGAGGGTGAATGAAACGAGATGAAAGAGGTGAAAGGAGGCCAGAAACGTTGGCGTTAATGGTCTGGATCATATAGTTTTGCACCGGCCTGCCTCACAAAGTGACCGATCAGCATTAGTCGCCACCGATACTCACAGCAAACGCAGGGACTTGAGGCCGTCGAACGCCTGCTCCGGTATGCACCGCAGGCGGTTGTAGCTCAGGATTCTTTACGCCCAGAACAAACATGTTGGCAGGGAGACAAATGCAGATTTCTTTCAGAACATCTTCAGATTTAGTGAGACTTTTCAGGGCATAATCCTGTTATGACAAAGTTAGTCATGCAGTTTAACATATCAGTTCAGCAACAGTCACACACATTCACATCTTCTATTCATAACACGTTGCTCCTCCTGTTTATCCTTTGTTTTTTTTTTTGTAATTTTTTTTTTGGACCCAATATATGCACATTGGTAAGCATTTCTCCCCGGTACTCCCAATAGAGGTTGTGTTGCTGTAGTTATTTTCGTTTCCCTCATTAACAACTATATAAATAAATAATCCAAAGAATCCAAATCAAACATTACATTCAAAAGAACAATTAAAGTCTGTATGTTAAGTAAATATAATGAAATATGTTTGTTAAGTTTGATTGACATACCCATAGACGGCGGTCATTTTATTTTATTTTAGTTTTTTATTCACTTAGTTGTTGTTTTTTTTTTTATTTTTAATTTATGTTATTTGTGAAGTTATTTCTTGGAAAAAGGGGCAGATCAGATAAGATTCTTCTTCTTTCTGCTCCCTTTTCATTCACAATTTAAGAACATTTGTATTGAATTGTTTTATTTTTTTAATGAAAATAAAGAATAAATGAATAATCTAAAAAAAAAAGAAATAAAATCAAATCATAAATAAAGATTTTCTTTTTTTGCATGTGACACCTCAAAAAAAGTATCTGGAACAAAAAGATCACCACCCAGGCTTTTTGCTCTCCTCATCCGCTGTGAGCAACAGACACACACACACACACACACACGAACACACACACACACACACACACACACACACACACACACACACACACACACACATATTACAAAAGGGCCGATGTAAAGCCAGACTCACAGGGTAAGCAGCTCGGACATGTTACTGAGGCTGTGGTTGGACAATGTGCTGATCTGGTTGTTACTCAAATCACTGCAAAGGAAACAACAACAGATATGTAAAACACACACACACACACACACACACACACATGCATACACAAATCCACACAGAGATGTTGTGCAGTCCACTCGTCTGCTGACAATCACGCCCACATCTGGACGAAGCAAAGAAGATTCAGCACAGACCTCTGACAGAATAACAGTCTGTTAGTTTTGCTCTTGAAAAGCGTCGCACAGGCAAACGGAGGCCAAGTCACGATCCCCCTCACGAGTGCGCGTTCGACTGTGCAAAAACGCCGCCATGACTTTTGGGTTCATGTGAGTGAAACTTACATGAGCGTTAAGTGTTTGTAATTGGAGAGCTCCACAGGAACCTGAGTGAAGTGGTTACCGTCCAAATACCTGCGAGGCAGACAGAAAGAGGAGGGAGAAAAAAAAAACAGGGATGTTTGGTAACAAAAGAAGATAAAAAAAGGCCAATTTGGAAGATGTAAAAGATGAGTGGGAAACAAAAAAGAGAGGGTGGGGGGGAAGAGAAAACGTAGTATGAACCATGTGGGAAATTCCTCACATCCAACAGTGTGAGCAGTCATTACGGCTTCAGCCATAACAAACAGTGAAGTTTAATATCCCCGCAGGCGTCTCTGTCTCTTTCTCTCTCACACTCGTTCACACAAGTGGGATCCTATCTCCATCCCGTTGTGTCAAAGGGGTATTTATCTAGTCTATTAATTAATTTCGTCCTCTTAAAATTGAATGAGCTGCTTTCCCCGCAGGAGAAATCATGAAGTGATTCAGAATTCAACATCTGCCTGATGTTTAATTTGAGGCCATAGTTTTTCTTACATGCACATGGGATTCACTGTGTGGGATTGAATATTGCTTTGCAATATCTCTGCTTCCAAGATCTGTATTCACAGTTTGCTTTCCTAATACGCAGAGCTCTGATATAATGATGGATGATTCAAGGGCAAAATCTTAAAGTTTTGAGTGTCCTGAGACGGCTAAAAGTTTAACTGCGAACACAGAAGTCAATCTGCAACAGAATGACTGAAAAAAGAGAAAATAATCAAAGTTTTGCAAAGGCAGTAGACCTGAACGTCCTTCTAATAAATACATTTAAGAAGGTTGTACATGCAAACATTAGTACAGTTCCAAATAAAGCAATGGGGTAAATAAGAGTAGGATGAGTGATAGAGTCAAACTGTTGCTGCTAATATGGGCTCTATCAGATACTGAAGCATGTCGCTCAGTTCAGTTCCTCGCAAACTTCTTTTACATTTTTCTAAACACTGTTTTCATTCAGTTTCAGTTTACATACAAGCTTATTTTGCATGATCATATATTACACATGTTTGTTGAAAAAGTATAATAAAAAAGGAGAAATCAAAAGAAAAAATACATAAATTAGCTAAAATAAAAGGATTGAAGTGTGAAATTCAGTGGTGCCTCTGATGCTACGAACATAAACATAAATAAAAAAAATCACTTGCTGGTGTGGTTTTACGGATTTTCCATATCTGGATTTCGCTATCGGTATCGATACGTCTTTGAACATTGTCCCTCCGTTTCTTTTGACATACATTGTACCACAATCCATCTATCAGCCGTAGATATACTGTATCAATATTCCTCCAGTTAATGATCGTTTGTATCTGCAATATAGCAAAATCAGTCTTCTATATTAGGATAAAAGATTTCCTTAAATAAATAATCACATGGTGTGACATGTAATAGGTTGTTTATCAGAGACTGTATTTCCCTCTTTCAAAGGTCTGGTAAGGACTTTTCATTTAGGCTCTGATATATAAAAATCCTTGAATTCAAAGACGATGTGTTTTATTGTTTTATAGTTTTTTCTACACCACATCCAAGTGTTTGTTTTTACTCACAGCTCAGTGGTCTCTTTGGGAAGGCCTTTTGGGAGTGTTGTGAGAGCCTTGTTGCTGCAGCGGACCACAGTGTCCAGACAGGAGCACTCGGCCGGACACCTCAGCACAGGAGAGCAGCTGTTCTCATCGTTACCTGACGGGTACAACGAGGAAACGTCCACATGTGGAAGAAGCTCGACAGAGAAAGTAACAAGGACTGCGTAAAGCAGCTATCGTTTACTCCAATCTCACCGTCTTCACAGGCAAAGTCCTGGACTGCGACGTCCTGGATGGGGATCTCCTTCAGGAAATAAGGGCTCTGGCAGCGAGGGTTTCCCGTGACAATGCGCTTCCTTCTCAGCCAATCCCCGAGCCAGGCCAGGTGGCAGTTGCAGTTGAAGGGATTGGCCAGGAGGTTTCTGGAGAGCAAAAGGATGTGATGTTTTCTGGACCTACAGTCAGTACTCGAGTTGAGGGAGGGATGAGGGGGGATGGCATCCCCCCCTAAAATAAAAACGGTCAAAATTATCCCCCCCTTGTAAAACTGCTATCCCCCCTTTCCATCCCTTATGTCATTTCATCAATGAATGTGGTTTTACTGCTATTTCAACATTTAGAGTCATCACCAGAAAAATAACTTATTTGACAATTTTCACCTGTTTCAAGTAAATTTTCACTTTAAATAAGTAGGAAAATCTGCCAGGGGGTCAAGATTTATCTTCTTATTACAAGCAAAAAATTCTCCACTGGCAGATTTTTCTACTTATTTCAAGTGAAAATCTACTTGAAACAGGTGAAAATTGTTGTGTTTTCCAGTGATGTCTTGTTTTAAGTATAATGAGATTTTTTTTACTAAAATTAGACATTTTAACTAGAAATATTCTTGTTAAGATTTTGAGTTTTTACAGTGATCCATTTTACTTATACCGTAAACCTAACGACCAGCCACAAATTAAAATTAATAATATCAAATTAGAAAGAGTATATGAGAATAAATTCTTAGGTGTTATTATCGATTATAAACTATGCTGGAAGCCACATGTAAACCATGTCAAGTCAAAATTATCCAAAGCCATAGGAATATTGTATAAAATAAAGGACATCCTCAACCAAAATTCATTACACCTGTTATACAACTGTTTCCTAGTCCCATACATTAACTACTGTGTGGAGGTCCGGGGACACACATATAAATCAATAACAAATCCGCTTTTTATTTTACAGAAAAGGGCTATCAGGATCATAAATAATGCAGATTATTATTCATCAACCAACAATCTATACATTAACTCACATACTCTTAAATTTCATGACCTGGTGGATTTTAAAACCGCTCAGTTTATGTTTAAAATAAATAGTAACATGCTCCCTGACTGTGTTCAGAAGCTCTTCCAACAAAGAGTCAGTCATTATGAACTGAGAGGAATATGTATGTTTATGAAAACCAAGACAAGAACGACTGTGAAACAGAGATGCATCTCAGTAAAAGGAGTCAATCTGTGGAACAACCTTGATACCGAAATGAAACTGTGTAATACACTAAAATATTTCAAAAATATGTATAAAGATAAGATTATAAATAATTATAAATCATTGGCATAGCCACATTATGTAAATGTATTGCTAAATTATGGACAGAATTATGTGTGTATTATGTTTATGGAAGGATGTATGTATGTGGATGCTTACGTATGCATGTATGTGTAGATGAGTGCACATGTATGTATGTGTATACAGGTATAAATAAGTGCATATATATGTATGTATGTATGCACAGCTATGTATATATAAGTGGGTTTGGTACATGTGGATGAATGTAAGCACATCTTGATGCTGTTAAGCCGAGATAGGCCAGTTTGAGCAACATTATTTCTTTTTCCTATTTATTTACTTTCTTTCTTTCTTTATCTCATATGTATGTGGGTATGCATGTGTATGTATATGTATATATGTATGTATGTATATATGTATGTGTGTGTATGTATGTGTATGTATATATATATGTATGAATATATATATTTATTTATTTATTTTCTCTCTCACGTAGCTATTTAGTTTTGTTTTTTTAAACCTTGCACTGCAGTGGTTATATTATGTTAAAAGGGTAGACAAAATAAGCTTTGGCTTCTGTCTACACCTTTTGGTCCTTGATCTACATGAAAAAAAACTTTGTATCGACAAATAACTTTACAACGTGACCAAATAAAATATATCAATCAATCAATCAACTTATCCTGTGAAGGACAGAGTCGTATTGATACGTTCAGAAAACTGTTTTTTATTGTTGTGTTTTGATGTATTAGATGTAAGCCCAGTAGATATTTAAAGCTTACAGAATGCTGCATTTAACTGCTGCTATGTCATTCCTGCAGTATTTCTGCAGCTGTTTTGGTCAGTGCTATTATTTGTAATATATTATATTATTTGTAATCAGCACAAATTATCTGTCCCCATATGATAAAATCCACCATCCCCCCTGATTTTTTTTTACAACTGGAGTACTGCCTACAGTGGTGGTGGGTCATACGAGTGTGTCGCTATACTCACAGCGTGGACAGAGAGTGCAGCGTGTCGAAGGCTCCGGGGCTCATGGAGGTGATCTGGTTGTCGTACAGGGAAAGGAGGCGCACTGAACTCAACCCCACGAAGCTGCTGTTACTCACACAGCTGATGCGGTTGCTCCTGAGCATCCTACTCACACACAGACACGGACACGAACAAATAGATAAATCCGTTTATATTCTCTCAAGTCATCAAATATTTGCGCACCCTTGTCATTTTGTGTGGAAAATGTCAGTGTGTGGGAGCTTTTTTGAATATTTGTTTGGTCATTTGATGATTATGTGTGCACTCACAGCGTGCGGAGGCCACCGAGTCCCTTTAGCATGCGGTAGTGTACGTTTTCCAGTCTGTTGGAGGTCAGAATCAGCTCATTGACCCCTGAAGCTCCTTCAAATGTGCCCTCCTCGATGTCAGTGATACGGTTATTACTGAGATTACTGCAGGGGCAAGAAGCAGTGGAGAGAAAGACAATACACAAGGAATGCAATGAGTAAAAACAACAGAAAAACTGGATTACAATCGCACTTTTCTTCATGTGTGGCCCGCGTTTCACCGCCTGACATCGAATATGAAACTCTGATCTTGTTGTATTTGCCTGTCTGACTCACATCTTCCTCAGCTGAGGCAACTTCTTGAAGATCCCCGTCGCCTCGAGCACAGTGAACTCATTGTTGTTTAGACGCCTGAAAACATGTAAACGAAGAAGAAGACATGAGCAAGAGGCAGATCAGGCAACAGATGGTAAAGATGGATGCAAGTTTTTCTTTTAGAAACACATATCTGAGCAGAGAGAGCGTGACTCACAGTTCAGCTGTGTACTGAGGAATGTGATCCGGTATCTTGGTAAGTTTCTGGTTGGAGCAGTCGACCGTCGTTCCCTCACAGCGGCACTTCTCGGGGCAGGCCAGGTCGGCGAAGCAGTCGCCTCCTAACTTACTCCGGTAATCCTCGGTACCTGGTCAAAGTCACAACCGCAATGTCACCGAGCACCTTGGCTTTGCAAGAGTCAAACCCCAGCATTTACTGGCATTGGTCCTGTTAACAAATACTGCAGGTGGCCGAAGTATGGGGTCGTGATTCATTGGAGGAAGTTTTAGGACATCGTAGATGTGTGTTGCTTTTGTTTTGAGAGGGAAATGTCAGTATGGTTTATTATGATCAAATGCAGCATTTCCCATAACCATCTATGTGCACTTGAAACCAGAAGCTTACAGTACATACACTATAAAAAGACATATAACCTTTTTTTCCCCTCACTGTCTGACTGATCATTTCCTGTTTCAGTTTAGTTAGGATTATCAAAATGATTTCTACTTGCAAAATGCCAGAATAATAAGAGAGAGATTTCGTAGATAAATATTAATTACCGTATTGTCCTGAATATAAGACGACCCCGATTATAAGACGACCACCTCTTTTTCAAGACTCAAGTTTGAAGAAAGACTTTTTGAACACCAAATTCAATTTTTATACAGAAAATAATTACAGTACATCTGAAACAAATAATTAACAATATATTCGAGAGAAAAAGCATGTTATTTTGCCTCATTGAAATCATTATCTTGAAGTTTGCATCATAACTTCTCCTCAGCTGCCGGTTTACCTGCCGAACTTCCACCCTCTTTTCTCCAGATTGTCGCTACGTTTCTCCACTTTCTGTTATTTCTTCTCTTATTTTCTTCTCTTTTCTTTCTTATAGTATTTTTAATTTTTCTTCTTCGTGACAGGGGTTCGCTTTGGCCTGGGGAGTTAAGTTCAGCATTCGCTTTAAAGATATCTGGCGCCATCTAGCGTTGTGAATGGGTATAACGTCTAGACCCCGAATGTAAGACGACCCCCACTTTTTCAGTCTTATTTCAATGCAAAAAAAACCGTCTTATATTCAGGCCAATACGGTACTGTCTTTATAGTCAAACGGTTACGTAGTTTTAGTATTTGGTAGCATTGACTTTAAACTGTATGATTTGGGTCAAATGTGTTGGGTGTGCTAATGCAAGCGTCTCACTATAGTGTGCTTGAAGTTTGGTCCAATTCCTCCTGACAGACCTGATGTCACTGAGTCGGGTTTGTACACCACTTTACTTGCAGACACTTTCTCAGTTCTGCCCACAAATGTTTTACAGGATTGAGATCAGGGATTTGCGATGGTCATTCCATAGCACTGTTCTTGATATCCTTAAGGCACTCAGGGCCCGATTTACTAAGATCCTAAATAAAGAGTACTAAATTGCGTGTGCACTGAAAAAGTTTGCGCGTGCGTTTTGCGTGTGGTTTGCAGGTGATCAACTAAGATTGCGTGCGCAATTGATAACAGGTGCAAACAGCAGTATTTAAATGAGGTGTTGCGTGTCTTAAGGTTTGCGAGCGCAGATCTGCGCCATGGAGAGTCTGGATGGAAAGCACAGTCACAAGTCACAAGCGCAAAATGAAATTTGACGAGTTGGAGTTAGAGATATTAGTGGAAGAGGCAAATAAACACATTCATGAACTACAGGGTCCGTGTATCTTTTGGTCATTGGATTTTTCCATCATGAGTGGAATCAAAAAACAAAAAACGATTGGTTTATTTGGCTTTCCTTTTAAAACAAAAAACAAATATTGAATTACACTGCATTTTTTCTTTTTCTGTGTTAATATAATTTAACAAAGATTCAAAATACGCTTTTATTTTCGTTTTCTATTTCATATAAGAAAAATGAAATTACTAGTCAACAGGAACGAAAAAACGAACCAAAAACAACCGTTTATTCATATTCGTGCACCGGAAGCTGGCATTTGCAACCGAGTGAACTTAGTTCTGGATATTTGACAGGCATTCCTGTGACAATTCTCTCCAGGGGAAGTTTGATTTTAATATTTTATTGGTCGGGTTTACATGACTCGGAAATGGCTCTGTATGCGGCAGTTCGGGTAACCATGGTTACCATGGCGGCGCTGGAACAACAGATCGAGGATTCTTTTTTAAAGATTGATTAAGGACTTGTTCCACAGCGGTTTGACGCACAAACACATTTCCTGCACGTTGCAGCAGATGTGTCTCCTGCAATGCTCAGAAATGATCGTCAGAAGATTCTGTGCTCGGCATGGTCTGAGGAGAAAAAGACGTAGAGCTGGAGAGCGCTTTGATTCATCATGGCCGAATGACCGGCTATCTGTGTTCACTGGGGGTGCATGCTGGAGAAGGTCGGGTTGGAATAATTAATTTAGTCCCACGCGTGAGGTATCCACGTGATTACCATTATATGTATAAATTGCACTGCAGCACAAACTTTACCTGACGCCGGAATTCATGGCATGGCTGATGGAGCTCTCAGGGTTCTTCCAACCCGACCTTCTCCAGCATGCACCCCCAGTGAACACAGATAGCCGGTATTGCGGCTTTCCTGTACTTTTAGAGCCGCTTGAGAGTTTATTGTTAGGTCCTGTATATTTGCATGACGCGCTGCTGACAGAGAAGCACGCTGAGGGTCAGCGTCAAAAACAGTTCCATTTCTTTATTATTTATTGTACTGTCTACACTGGTTGCGAGCGACGCAGCGTCGTTTTGAGCTGGACTTTTGTCGCACGCCCTGCTTCTATTTTCTTCCCGTCGGTCGCGTTGAAAGCCGGTTGAAAGTTGAAAAAAAAGTTGAAAACGCTGTAGGAAACAGTCATTTCAATACAAGAACCTCAATAAAGTGGCAGCTGCTGGAGATCGCCAGGCTGGAAGATTCTGATAAAATAATAAGATATAATAAGAATCTTATCTTAATCTTATTAGGGCTTAATTTGTCCCGGATCCTGCCGGATTTCTCGTGTCCTCTGCTTTTCCCCCACATCCCAGTAATGATCTGACATGCTGACATGTTTTTGCTGCATTTAACACCACGAACACGCTGGTCACTCCAGCTGTTCGCTGTTTGATTGCGTCACCACACGCCGTTATTAATTGTTCGGTTTTTTCCCCACTTATTCCACCGAATAATAAGCTTGTTTTCTGTTTAGAAAGTACAAACGTAGGGAGATTACAAGTAATCACCCATCTTTTACTTGTCCCTTTACTCTTTTAGGAGTTATTTTAGGAGTTTCTTTCAGGAGCGCACGGGCGGGTGAATAAAAGGCGAGTCTCCGCTGTCAATCAAAAGAACGCGGTAGAACGTGGGGCCGATAACGGGTTCAGAGCGGGTCCGATGCCACGCAGTGCGGCGCGACAGTCGGACGCTCGCGTGCAGTTAGGACAGGCTGTTAGGGAGCCGTAGCCTAATTTTTGTTGACCGCTTTGTACTGATCACTGATCACCCCGATCACGTTTGCAGTGTACACGTTTAAAACCCATTAAGCATGTCGGAAGGCCGTTGTGGCTGAGTTTTGTCATTAAACGCCATAAAACTTCTGTCGGACTCAGCGTGCTTCTCTGTCAGCAGCGCGTCATGCAAATATACAGGACCTAACAATAAACTCTCAAGCGGCTCTAAAAGTACAGGAAAGCCGCAATACCGGCTATCTGTGTTCACTGGGGGTGCATGCTGGAGAAGGTCGGGTTGGAAGAACCCTGAGAGCTCCATCAGCCATGCCATGAATTCCGGCGTCAGGTAAAGTTTGTGCTGCAGTGCAATTTATACATATAATGGTAATCACGTGGATACCTCACGCGTGGGACTAAATTAATTATTCCAACCCGACCTTCTCCAGCATGCACCCCCAGTGAACACAGATAGCCGGTCATTCGGCCATGATGAATCAAAGCGCTCTCCAGCTCTACGTCTTTTTCTCCTCAGACCATGCCGAGCACAGAATCTTCTGACGATCATTTCTGAGCATTGCAGGAGACACATCTGCTGCAACGTGCAGGAAATGTGTTTGTGCGTCAAACCGCTGTGGAACAAGTCCTTAATCAATCTTTAAAAAAGAATCCTCGATCTGTTGTTCCAGCGCCGCCATGGTAACCATGGTTACCCGAACTGCCGCATACAGAGCCATTTCCGAGTCATGTAAACCCGACCAATAAAATATTAAAATCAAACTTCCCCTGGAGAGAATTGTCACAGGAATGCCTGTCAAATATCCAGAACTAAGTTCACTCGGTTGTAAATGCCAGCTTCCGGTGCACGAATATGAATAAACGGTTGTTTTTGGTTCGTTTTTTCGTTCTGTTGACTTCATTTTTCTTATATGAAATAGAAAACGAAAATAAAAGCGTAGGCCTATTTTGAATCTTTGTTAAATTATATTAACACAGAAAAAGAAAAAATGCAGTGTAATTCAATATTTGTTTTTTGTTTTAAAAGGAAAATCAAATAAACCAATCGTTTTTTGTTTTTTGATTCCCACTCATGATGGAAAAATCCAATGACCAAAAGATACACGGACCCTACAGCAAAGAAATTTAAACATTACCAAAAGAAACGCAATATCGGAGAAAACCTGCGATAGAATAAATGCAGTTGGTAACACAAAAAACGGAAAAACGTCTGGTTTTTCATATTTCAATTTTAGGCACAGATCAAAAATACGAAATAGAAAAACGGGCCACAGGACCGAATTTGATTTTAATATTTAATTGGTCGGGTTTGCGTGACCCGGCGGTGCTCGGCATGATCTGAGGAGAAAAAGACATCAGACACAGAGCTGGAGAGCGCTTTGATTCATCTATTTATGAGTTAAGTTTTTATTCAGACGTCCACAGTATATTGCAAATATTATATATTATATAGCAAACACTGACAGTAAATGTGTGACAGACGGGACCATCATATGGCCGTCGATTTAACGCAGAACCATAATTCAGGCGAAGCTGCAGTCTGTCTGCGCTGATCCTGACACAGCGGGTCGGAGCGGATTTGGTCATGATGTTTAACCTGTGTTTTGTGATTAATAAGCACGGGTTTTAATTAAATGTAATTTACGAAGGATGATTTCACGTTCAATAAGATAAATAATCAATAAAATACAAAGTTTTGCAGAAAGGCTTGGCCTGCTTGTGGGCGAGTGGAGGGGGGCACAATAAGAGAAGGTGGCAAGATATAAGGCGGAGAACTAAAGAAAAAGTGGCCTTTAATAAAACTTGTGCAACCATTTTTAAAATAGCATGCAGCAGAATAAAGACTCTCTCTCTGCGTATTCTTTGATTTTGGATGTCGCCTCCTTGCCACAATAACAGCAGCAGCAGATTAGCACCTTCCTTTCAAACGTATTAAATACAGACGCAATCACAATACGCGCAAAAACTTTCAGGCTTGGTAAATCTCATTGCGCGTGGTAAATGGACATATTTGCATCTTCCCCTCCCAGTATTTAGCGCTCTCTGGCGGTTACGCCCCATATTGATTATTCATCAGGGCAAAAGTACTAACTGAATTGCGTGTGCAATTTAGCGCATTTCAGAGACGCAATCCTCTTTGCACGCTGTTAGTAGATCAGCTCGCACATTGGTTTGCGGGTGCTGTCAAGTTTGCACAGGTTTTAACACACGCAAACCTTTAGTAAATCGGGCCCTCAGTAATTAATTTGGTGGTATGATTAGGGTCATCGTCCATCTGGAAGACACATCTGCTCCCAAACTTAAAGCATCATGAGATATTGCTTTAATGTTTCTAGATCATGTTGATGATAATGCTTCATGGTGCCAGTTATTTTGTGAATTGCACCAGTCCCTTCTGCAGCAAAACTTGATATAAAAAATATCACATCATAAAACTGGAAAATGTGAATATCAGCCCCAGAACCAAGGCAAATACATTTTGAAGATGCAGGCTAAAGCTGGTTGGAGAGTGTCAAGAAAAAGCCTTTACTCAAAAAGCAACATAAAAAAGCCAGATTACAGTTTGCAAATGCAAACAGGGACAGACACTTTAATTCTTGGAGAAATGTCCAGTTTGGCCATAATGCCACCAAAGCATGTTCCTTTCTGGGACACAGATGGGACTCCCTCTCCTTCCTGAGTGGCACTACAACTGAACATTTCCATGGTGTTCATAGTGGAAAAAGATGAACGTGGTACCGTGGGGCACCTGGAAATTGTACCCAGATTTTTTTTCCCACTATGTCACACAAGACAGCAGAGTGTTTAAAAACTAACCTATCAGAGTCTCCCAAAGCCATGACATCATCATCATCTGGGTTTTCCCAATTAGTGTGAGAAAAACTGACAACTTTAACTGACTTTGACAAATGTGATAAAAGGTCCTTCAAAAAAATGATCCCTCTCATGAATCTGGCATTTAGCAAACATAAACACTTTTGGTAATCCTAACTGACCAAAACAGGAACAATTGGTTGGTTTCAACATCTACAGGCACACACGCACCACAAGAGAAGGAAGAAATTTTTCTTTCCTGTCAGACTACAGGACTGTCTCAGAAAATTAGAATATTGTGATAAAGTCGTTTATTTTTTGTAATGAAAAAATGTCATACATTCTGGATTCATTACAAATCAACTGAAATATTGCAAGCCTTTTATTATTTTAATATTGCTGATTATGGCTTACAGCTTTTAGTTGATTTGTAATGAATCCAGAATGTATGACATTTTTGTTTTTTTTAATTGCATTACAGAAAATAAAGAACTTTATCACAATATTCTTATTTTCTGAGACAGTCCTGTATGCATTAATTGTTAGTGTGAGAGACCAAAGCACAAGCAAAACAGCATCAAAAATTAGATCACAGAAGAACCTTTTTTTGCACACTTACACAGTTACCTCTCACCCTACACACACACACACACACACACACACACACACACACACACACACACACACACACACACACACACACACACACACACACACACACACACACACACACACACACACACACACACAGGAGTTGCTGTCTCTTGCGTCTCGGCCATGCTGCAGGGGTTTGCAGGGCCGTTCCATGGTGCTTGACAGAACCATGTTCCACTATAGGAACCCGGCAGCCACATGGTTAGATCAAGCACAAAGGAACAACCTGCTGACTGACTGCTCCTCCGCCGGAACACAGGGTTGGGAAAAAACAGAGGACAGGATCGAGCAGAAGAGGAGAATAAGGGAGAGGACGGGACAGGAGAGGTTTTTTTCATCTTCTATGAAGATGTGCAATGCTTTCTACTTTAGGACTGAAGAGGAAGATTTGAGGAGTAAAGAAGATGAGGGGGGAAGAAGGGCAAGCCGGTGTGAAAAGCAGAGGGATGAGAGGGAGAGCTAAAAGTTTGGGATAATAATTGCAGATTAAAGAAGAGTAGAAGCAGGTAATGAAAAGAAGGAATCCCTGGAAGATTTAAGCAGTGAAGGAAACGGCCAAAAGGCTCAAGACGGGATGGAGCAATAGCAAGGAGGAGGTTAGACAAGGCAGAAAGTACAGTAATATCTAAAAAAAAAAATATGCAGACAGTGGGAGACTGAAACATCTACAGATATCTAAAATCACAAACAGCAGGAACAGGAGCAGCTGCTACAGAGGAGTGGGAGGAGAGTTACATCAGCACTGAATGCAAGAGAAGCCCTGACCTCTGGAGACCACACACACACACACACACACACTGACACCATACTGTACACATCACAGACACACGGACGAGAGAAAAATAAATGATTCCTTGAGCTCTTTGGTGTAAACCGGGTGTATATTGTCATAGTTGTTGGCGGTGACGAGACAGGAGGAGTCATAGTGGGGTCAAAGGAGAGGTCAGCTCCGGGGACAAGAGGCGGGGGGGGGTTTGGAGGGGCCGTGTGTGTCTGTGTGTTACTTACAGCCGACATGGTGTACTCCTGAGTGTGTGAGAAAGGCAGTAGGAAAAAGAAGAAGGGATTTCACTCGTTTATTTGAACAGAAGAGAAGGAAAACTGATGAAAAAGAAAGCTGCAATTTGTGCTGCAGCGTGCGTTCCCCTCCCCAGGCGGTGGTTCATTTACACTTTTATAATGACTTGTGAATGGTGAAAAATTACATCAAAAACACACATCGCTGTCAAGTTTGCTTGAAGCACAGACTAATTCAAACTTGTTTCTGGGAGATTATGACACCAAAACAACACCCTAACCCCTTAAAACAGCCAAGTCTCTGCTCATTAAAATTAAGCCAGATCTAAACCCCTCGCACGTGCAGGTACTTGGAACCAGCGCTGGTTAGATTGGAGGACTTTAGATGTATCGATCTGAGTTGAATGCCAAGCTTCTAACCGCAAGACAGAACATGTTTATTCAACTTTTTAGCCTCAAATGTTCTTAAAATATTCAGATTTGCCCTGTATGTGGTATCTGGGCTTTGAAACCTCTGTTCCCCTGGCGAGCTTCAGAGTTAATGACTGCAGCACGCACGCACGCGCGCACACACACACACACACACCCTGGCTTCTCTGTGTGCGGCCCTGGTAATGACCGCCTTTAGCCTTGCTACTGATCTCATATGCATGCGTGATACGCATATTTCCCAGCACCCCTCTCAGCGTGGTGACTGCATGACCTTTTGATGTTCTTGCAGTGAGAGAAACAAACACATGCCCACAGACACACACACTCAGACGCTCGCTGTCATTAGATGTGCTGAGAAGATGCGAGCAGTAGTAGTGATAATTACACAAACCTGCTTTAGATTTACACAGCCTTTGCACACAATGGCCAGCTGACGGTGACCCCCGTTTTATTAATCCCTCTATCGCCAAGGTTACCGTTGAAAAGCAGGTGGCAAGGACAAGCGTGTAATTATTCTGTGCCTGGTTAAACGTGATGCATTACAACTCGACTTACGCCAACGGAAAGAAAATCTTTCAACTTAGTAATTGGTGTCAGTCAAGGCGAGTCACTCAACATGCCGAGTGTGTGAGTGTGCAGCGAGTGAACAAACAGTCGCCTCAAAGACACAAACACTCATATGCTCGCAGTACAATACCTGGGATGAAATACTGTTCTCTAGCTAATGGAGAGACACAGAGAGTGAAATTAAAATCACCAGAAGAACAGACTTGAAGAGAAGAAATCACTTACTATGAGTGTTTTGTGTGTGTGTGTGTGTGTGTGTGTGTGTGTGTGTGTATGTGTGTGTGTGTAAAACGATGTGTGAGATCCATATAATAGGAAACTCAGGGACTTTGTGGTTAGTAGAGAAAGACTGGGGGAAAATCCCAGCAGGAAGAAACAGAATGACAACAGAGGAGAGGACAGTTAATCTGGAATTAGATGCTTGGGGATCTGTGTGTGCATGTTTGACTGATAAACAATAAGAACAAAAGGTTAAAGGCACATTTTGACCAACAGCACCTTAAGGCCCCGTTTACACGGGGCAAAAACGGAGGCGTTTTCATGCGTTTTGGCCGTTCGTTTACACGAAAACGGAGGTCAAAGCCCCCAAAAACGATCATTTCTGAAAACTCCGGCCAAAGTGGAGATTTTCAAAAACTCCGTTTTCACGTTTGCGTCTAAACAGAGAAAACGGAGGAAAACGGAGATTTACGTCACATTATGCGACAGAAACGTCACCAGCAGCATCATGAGTGTGACCTGTGTTTACAATTTGTTTGGCCACCGTCAATATTTTCTTTTATTTTACCTGTTTTAAATTCTCTCAGACTCTCGTTCCGTCTTGGAAGTAAAGCCTGAATTATGGTCCCGCGTTAAATCGACGCAGAGCCTACGGCGTAAGGTACACGGCGATGCGCGCCGTACGGTGTGCGTCGCCGCGTACCCTATGCCGTAGGCTCTGCGTTGGTGTAACGCGGAACCATAAATCAGCCTTAACTGGAAGTTACACGTGTCATTTGTTGATGTTTTTTCCAGGATTCTGATTGGCTGGCATGACGTTAACAGCGTTTTCATGCGAGTCCGTGTAAACGAGGATATTTTTGAAAACGTAGAGGGGAAAATATCCGTTTTTGTAAATACCCGGCTACGTGTAAACGTGGCCTAAATCTAAAATACCCCAGTCTTTTTGTGTTTGTTTTTTCCCTAGGAGCCAAAGATAATTTTATCCCTACTTTCCACTGAGGTCTACTGTTACAGGTTACATTAGGCAAATGAGGTAAATTAAAGTTTGAAACATCATGTCTTGCTGCAGTGTCGAGGACGCAGCACGCCAAAGTTTTCAAATGTACTTCAACTGGATTCATTAAAAGTTGTGTTTTTTGAATTCATGCCTTTCAATATAACTACTCTTAAACAGTCTGAGGTTACTGTTTTATTGCTCGGATTAACTGCTTTGCCTCGTCATGACTGAAGCCGATGGAGAATGCAGTTAAAGTAGGGAGTGTGCTTCACCTAAAAGTCTGCTAATGTTACACATTTCAACAATTTAACCTCATTTACTGCTCTGACTCAGTGTTTCCTTTTTACAGTCATAGCCCACTCTCCTCTTGAACATCACAGCGTGTGGTTCATTGGCATAAACAAGTTCCAGGTTAAAAGCTTCTTTACAAATATAACCACAACAATTTCTTGGGAAAGTTAAAACCCATGAATATTTTCCAATCAGACATGTATAGGGGCTACCAATCCTGCCCTGAAAGCTCCAGAATATCTTAAAAGTGCTACTTTTAGGCTTTTCTAGTTGTTTTGAACAAAATGCTTCATCACTCTCAGTGTGAAAATCTGCCATAAACATATACAGTAGTATCCTGTAGGCCTGTGTTGAGAAAATCGATTTTCCAATTCTAAATCGATTCTGATATTAATTCCTAAAAATCGATTCGTATGTCTAAAGATCGATTTTTTTTTTTTTTATCATTACAACTTTTGGTATTTTTTTGTTTATGCCCAAAAAAGGAATGTTTTGTTGGACACAAGAATAACTGGTACCATGTTTTTTCCTTTAAATATGTTTAAAGGTATGAAAACATTAAAGTTTTCAGTTATAATTACATAAATAGTCAAGTAATGAAATATATTTCATTACTTTATACTGTCTTGGTGTTACATTTGCATAAAATGCTAAAAACCAAATTCTCAAAAATTAAAAACCGAAATAGACAGAAAATGAAAATATTTTAAACGGGATGTTGGAAAAAATAAAACTGATTTCATATGTCTCTGTTTGCCCTGGATCTGTTTGGTAATTCTGACCCACATGATGTTTCTGAAAGCAGTTCTATCAGCATTCTGGGAGCTGATTGGTCCTTACAGCATCATTAGCTGCCAATACTTGCTGTTGGATCTCAATATAATACTAGTATTAATATGTTCATACACTCATATAATTCAAGCAACAGCTAAAAAAAAACGTTTTAATAACACTAACCCAAATCAATATCAGAATCGAATCGGATCGAATCAAATCTTGATAATCGATTCTGAATCTTAAGAATCGGAATTGAATCGATTTCTTGACATTTGAATCGATCCCCAGCCGTGGTATCCTGGATGTATTGTATGAGCTAGTGAAGGTGTTTAGATCGTGGCGTGCGTGTTGTTCATACCTGAGCAGCGGAACTTTTTGCTCTTGATTTGTCCGATCCGTTTGTTGGCGAGCCGCCGTGGGCTGGTACAGCGGGCGCCGCTCGTCTCAATGGGGTTGTCTTGCAAGTAGTCAGCCAGCCACTTCAGGTGACAGTCACAGATAAACGGGTTTTGGGCTAAGTGACTGATTCACCCCCCCACACACAGACATAGACACACAAAATAAACACAACACACACAAGCTGTTAGAACAATATACAACCAACAAGTGTGTCTGGAGGTGCCCGCAGAAAATACTTTTGTAATATCAAAGATCCATTAATGATACTACAAACTGAATATGTGTGATTTCCAATGTGTTTTAATCCCATTGGGATATGAAGCACAATCAAGTGCAGGAGGTTCAAGTGTTAGTTTCTGTCAGTATATTTAGAGTAAATGTAAATGCTATGTTGTGTGTTTGACATCCAGTGTGTTTCTGAATATCTGAAATGATGTTGGAAATTCTATATTATAGGTTCTTATGGTCTAAAACTGCAAAAAAAAAGAAGAGACTCGCGAAAAAAAGGATTTCATATTAAAAATCAACACTAATATCTGTCAAAAACTGGTTTAAACCTTAGATATTTTATAGTTCCAGCATTCACAAAGTGAGGTGCTGCTTGGTACAAAGTCAAATAAGTTAGTAAAAAAATGAAGCTCAAGCTGATTTGTTTAAATTATATTTTATAATAACGTCAGTAGTTGAGAAGCTACAATATACAGTTTTGCAAATCAAATGAAAACCTGAATGATATGTGGCAATGAGATGAAAATAGTCATCTACAAATCAGTCTGCTACTTCAGCACCATGGACAATACCACAAACTTTTAAAAAAAACAGAGTTATGCCGTGTTTTAACTAGCTTTGCGATACGTCTAATAGTAAAGTCATTTGGGTGGTAACCTCTGTAATCTCTGGCGTAGCTGTGAAACTCCACCTTCTAGTGTTTTTCTGAGCATATTTAGAATCATAAGTGTTGGAAAATGTGAAGTAACATCCGAGGTGTGGTGCTAGCATTCAATGTATATGTCACACGTGTAGGCTGTTAAAAACTAACAAACAAAACTCCTTCTTCTGATTCTCATTGGGGACTTATTTGTCTTGGGCAGGGGTCGGCAACCCGCGGCTCCAGAGCTGCATGCAGCTCTTTAGCGCCGCCCTAGTGGCTCCTGGTGCTTTTTCAAAAATGTTTGTTTTGTTTTTTTAAATTTTTTCTTCTTTTTTTATTTTTTCTCTTTCTTTTTTTCTTTTTCTTCTTCTTTCTTCTTTTTATTCTTCTTTTTTTTCCTTTTTTTCTTCCTTATTCCTTTCCTTTTTAATCTCAACATTTCGACTTTTTTCGTGAAATTTTGACTTTTTCGCGACATTTCTACTTCTTTCTCGAGATTGTACTTCATTATTAATCCCGACATTTCGACTTCGTTCTCAAAATTTCGACTTTTTTCTCGACATTTCAACTTTTTTCTCAACATTTCAACTTTTTTCTCAACATTTAGACTTTTTTTTCGTCATTTCGACTTCTTTCGCCAAATTTGGACTTTTTTCTCAACATTTCGACTTTTTTCTCGAGATTGTACTTCATTATTAATCCCGACATTTCGTCTTTGTTCTCGAAATTTTGGCTTTTTTCTCGACATTTCGACTTTTTTCGAAAATTGTACTTCAACATTAATCTTGACATTTCGACACTTTTCTCGAAGTGCATAATGAAAAAAAAAATCTTCCCCCAGTTCTAACTAATATAGAAACATGCAGCATGTGCTGCCTTCATTCTAAGGCTGATACAAGACTTTTCATTTTTTGCAGCTCCAGACATACAGTATTTGTTTTTTGTGTTTTTGGTCCAATATGGCTCTTTCAACATTTTGGGTTGCCGACCCCTGATCTTGGGCATTGAAAAATTTCAACTTTGAGAGATGGATTTTTGACAAAATGTATATACACTGTGCTAGCATCCAACACACATAAGTAGCAGGACTATGAAAAGCAGACTTCTTTCAGCTGTATACCTATGCAGTGAAACTGTGAAACTGTGCAAGGCCGTTGGTCCTGAAGACTTTTATCCAGAAACACTGAGCTCAACAACAGAGAGATGTAAGGTCATATGTGTGTGAGTACATACAGTGTTTGTATTGCTCTGAGGGAGGAGAACGTTCCCTTGGCGATCGTCTGGAGCTTGTTGTCATACAGTGACAGCAGATTAAGGTTGTGAAGGTCCTGAAAAGCGTCCACGCGCAGACATGCTATCTTATTAGCGTTCAGTAACCTGGAACAAAGAAGAGACATGTTTAAGGAAAGACTGTTAGAGTAAACAAAGCCTTTTCCTGGTAAGATTCTGCCACAAGTGTTTTGTATGTTGTAGGCGATGCAGATTTCCAGTCAAGATGTCTGATGCTGGTGACAGTGTTTGAGGTCAGCACTTTCCAGCTGAACAATTATTGTACCCATAATTTTTTGTGTTTCTATGTGCTAAAGTATGGCAGTCTTCTTGACTGTCTTACTTTAGCACATAGAAACAGTATTCTTACTTGACAAATCTTCTGTTGAGGTAAAAACATTCCTCCAAGAGACCAAAAACAAAGCCATTGCCGGAGTCTGCTATGAGTGGTCATCTTTCATTAAATCTAATGTTTTTTCTATATAAGAAAAGTAACGGTTTCTCAAATATAAAAAAAAAAATCACGAGTATGATCGCTGTGTTTCCCATTTTATTATTTCTTTTAATCTTTGATTGTTTTTAATATTTATAGGGATTGGTTGGTGGGGAAGAGGGGTGGGTGGACTGGAAGGATTCGTTTTGTTTTGACTGTTTAGCACCTTGTGCTGAATTTTATTGTATGAAAAGAGCTAAATAAATAAAGTTTGATTTGATTTGAATAGGGGTGAGCAAAGCAGGTACTCCATTTAGCTACAATGCTATCTTCAGTTGATTTAAAGCTAAATATTGATGCCATAAAAGGATATCTCAGATGTGCCGAAATACTTTGATCAGAGGAAAGGCCTCGAATGATTAAATGTCTGCATTCCTCTGACTGTGTGTGGACTTTTGTTACTTTGACAAAACAACACATTATTTATTGTCTTCTGCTGATGAAGTGGTGCAGTGACAACAATAATTCTTTCTTTGAGATTTTACAGATGCTTATCCATCCTCCGTGCTCGCCACCAACTCCTGCTCCTTTCCCGAACAAAGAGCCTCTCTAACCAAGAGGCTTTTGATGCTGTGTCCTAACTCTTCAAATCCGCCACTGGGAAGTAGTGCATGAAAGGAAGATTAAACTGTACTTGAACGTTGTTCCACCTAATGGGAATCTTAACTGCAGAAACATCTGCATCAAATGATTATTAGCAGTGAGATGGCCATTAATTGCACATTTTCATGCAGTTTCAGAACGAGGAGACTTTCCATCTCAGTACACTGAATTATGGTTTGAAGGATGTAGAGATAGTCAAACTGAGACCAAATTTTGCATCACAGGCCACACTCTCAAAAATATCATGACTCATAGTTTTAATTGTGGTGTCCATTAAATTATCTCTTAGGTTTTTATTTTTATTTGTGTACTCTGGATTCTCTGAAACCCCAAAATAAACATTTCATATTTTAATTTGATAATTATCCTGTTTATTTAAACGGACTGGGACAGTTTGATAAAGATTATTAACATTATCTTACTCATAAAACGGGACCAACCATGGAGAACAAATGCATCCCAGAGGTAAATGTCTTTTGCAGCATAACTGAAGTCCTGTTACGACTGAGGTGTTTGGTCTGGGCTGGTAAGGCTGGGTATGCTAGTTTTTGTGTTACCATTTTAAAAGGGTCCCATGAAACCAAACCGCACCATTTCTGGGCCCTTTTCAGTTGTAGGTCCATAAGAAAATGTTAGGGTGGAGCTACTGGCGTCACAGTATACAATTTGTTGATTGGCGGAGAGGAAAACATCACTGTCCACAACAGCGGCAAGTTCGAAACAAACACAGAGTTGCCGTTCAGTCGAATTTGGAAAGGTAATAGGAAAAGGATGCCTGCAAACAACAGTAAGGTCTGGGCGGTTCTGGAAATACAAACTTTCCTAGCTATACTTGGCGATAGCGTGATACAGAGTGAGCTGGAAGGAGCAGCGAAAAACGGAAAAAGTGTAGAAAGATGCTGGATGTCGTCCACTCTTGTTGTTTGTACCGTCACGTTTGTTGTTGTCGCATGTATGATACCACGCCAGGCATTTGGTCTAAACCCTGCATGCACATTGGCGGTCCAACTTGCAGTGGGAACGCTGTCCTGCATTGGCTGGACCATTCTAACCCTTCAGAACTGTACCAGCCCAGACCGAACCGCTCAGTGGAAACGGGGTTTAAGGAAATAAAGGGATGCCTCAAGGTTAGCCAAGCATATCCCAAATTATTAGTTTGATCAAAAATGAAATACTTAATCAAGTCTTGGAAGACAGAAACGGTATCAAGCATCCTTATAGCTGATTCACAAGAAGGGAGACTGATTGAATTGGAAAACTATGATACCCCCTGCAATGGACTGGCAACCTGTCCAGTGTGTTGCTAGGCCTTAAAACAGCTGCTACTTAAAACAAAGGTTCCAGAAGAGAACAGCAAGAAGGGGGTAATAGATGGATTATCTCTCCTGTTAATTCTCATCAGAAATCTTGCAGCTCTATTTCTGATCAGCTTCATGTTGTGACAGTGTGAAAATAAGAAATTACAACAGTCTAATTTAGGAATGCTGAAACAGGATGATCGATATTGTTACATTACATTAAAGTTAGCAGTCGCTTTTATCCAAAGTGACTTACAACTTAACATGCATGCATTTTTTAGGACCCACGCAAACACAGGGAGAACATATATACAAACTCCACACAGAAAGGAATTGATCCAGGAACCTTTTTGCTGAGAGGCAACAGTGCTAATCGCTATGACACCACCTACATTTAACTTTCTCATTCATTTGAATGGGAACGTGCCTACAAACTTTTCACTTGTAGTGCATTTAAACAAGGATTCAGTCAATTGAAGACTTTATTTCAGAAGTGTTTGTAACTCAGTTTAAATAATAAAATGAAAAGGTTTTTTTTTCAATATTAGTGTGTTAATGGAAAGATTCCAGTAAAAAAAAAATACTAAAATTAGAATTTCTTTTTTTAATGAGTTGATCTTGTTTTTGAGAAACTGAAACTGATTTAATAAAAGGTTGCCTGTATGTTAAAAGCTTATTTTGCATTTACATATAATTGGTTATAATATTAATAGTATTTAATTTTGACTGTAACTGAACAGGCCGGTCGTGTCCTTTGTGGGCATGGCTTATTTAGAATGCTAAAGGATCTTTTTGTTATGGCGTCAGATTCCACCAACTTTGATTGTTTCACAACAATTACATTCTTCATTGTCTCAGACTTCCATCTTGAAGACACACATCTTGTGGCACAGCAAGTTTGTGAATTGGTGTGTTGGACAATCTGTGACTTAAAAATCAACCCTGAAGTGTTAATCAATATATGTTTCATTGTTTTGACTATGGCATACAGTCAGAAGCAGACACAGAGAGAGGAATATGTAAACTCCTGTGTTCAATGCAATATCCTTGTTGGCCTGAATGACCTCAAAAAAGGTAACAGAGCACGAAATGTGGTTCCAAGTGATTACAACGACAGCCTGGAACTTACATCCTCAAAGTTTCTGCAGGAAACAAAAGAGGCCCAGTTGACAAGCCGACAAGGAGCCTCAAACAGCCCTAATACATCCACTGTTCATGAGCTGATGGAGGGGCTGGAACAGCAGGAGGAAGAAATGAAAACTATTGAACAAAGGAATAAGGTACTGGAGGAGAACGTACAAGATTTAACAAAAGAATGGAGAAAGGTTAATGACATGAATCGGGAGCTACACGGAGAGAAGGAAGAGCTATCAAGAGAGAAGAAGATTTTCAAGAAAGAGAGGAAAAAACTGGAGGGTTGGCGAAAATTGAAGCCTGAAAAAAAAGAAATTGAGCTGTTCATCACAGAAATTAATGAAATGGATAATAAACTTCAGACTGAAACGAAAATGCTGAAAGAGGCCTTAAAAAAGTTAGATGAAGATAAGAGAAATCAGGAAGAGGATAGGAAAAGTTTACAGTCACAATTTAACCTGACCGGCATATATCAACATGTTATTTGTGTCTTTGTTCAAAAAAGAGTATTAATATTAAATGTAAGAAATATCTGAATAAAATCATTCTTTTTTGTATATAATGGGTTAGAGTTTGACATCAACTTAAAAAAAAAAAAATCAAATATTATTTAAAGCGTTAAATACAGCCTACATTACAAATCAGGTACTTAAAGATCAAAAATAAGTAATTACAGCTTCATTAGTGTTATTTTCATTTCAAAAAGTTTGCTGTGAGAGCTTCGGATTGTCAAAGAGTTGTTAAAAGGGCCCTTATTTTCTTTCTTTATAATAAGAAAACAGGTCTGATAGTGGGTGCTTTTGTCACCTGGTTTTCCATCAGAAATACTTATTAGCCTGGTTTTAAATCTGAAGTGCTGAATGTGCATTTGTGGAGAAAAAAAAAGGAATCCAGTCCACTCTAGTAAAAACAGCCGGCCATGAATGTTAGCTCATAAAAACAAGGAGAGTCTGGCCAATATAGGATTACGATTTAAGACTGGTACCGATTTTTGGTGATGCAAAAATCTAATATTCACATATATAAATGGATTGTTCTTAAACATATACAATATAGGCTCTGCTGGATAAACTTTTGACTGGGTAGAAGATTGGGTCTAGATTGGGTCTTCTACCACAGGCTCTGGGAGCTTTAGGGTTGTGTGCAGAATTTGTAGTGCTCCTAGGACTGAGCAGTTTAGGACGGGCATCTCTGATGTTGTTCCAGGGATCTGCTGGAGCCGCCGTCCCAGCCTGAAGGTCACAGGTCTGATCTGGGAGTCCCACAGTACCATTGTTCTTTCATTCTCCACCACACTTGGGGTTATCCCCCACCCTGATTTTGGGACTTCCAACCCTTACCAAGTGCAGATGTTCCTGTACACTATGCCCAGTACTGGAGTTGAGGGGGGATGAGGGGGGATGAGGGGGGGTGGCATCCCCCCTGAAATAAATACGGTCAAAATCACCCCCCCTGTAAAACTGCCATCCCTTCTTTCCATCCCTTATGTCATTTCATCAATGAATGTGGTATTACTGCTATTTCAACATTTAGAGTCCTCACCAGAAAAATAACACCAGAAAAATAACTTATTTGACAATTTTCACCTGTTTCAAGTCAATTTTCACTTGAAATAAGTAGGAAAATCTGCCAGTGGGACAAGATTTATCTTCTTATTAGAAGCAAAAAAATCTTGTTCCACTGGCAGATTTTTCTACTTATTTCAAGTGAAAATCTACTTGAAACAGGTGAAAATTGTTGTTTTTTCCAGTGATGAGTCTTGTTTTAAGTATAATGAGATTTATTTTTTACTAAAATGAGACATTTTAACTAGAAATAAGAAAAATATTCTTGTTAAGATTTTGAGTTTTTGCAGTGATCCATTTTACTTATCATGTGAAGGACAGACGCATATTGATAAGTTCAGAAAACTGTTTTTTATTGTTGTGTTTTGATGCATTTGATGTAAGCCCAGTGGATATTTAAAGCTTACAGAAGGCTGCATTTAACTGCTGCTATGTCATTCCTGCAGTATTTCTGCAGGTGTTTTGGTCAGTGCTATTATTTGTAATATATTATATTATTTGTAATCAGCACAAATTATCTGTCCCCATATGATAAAATCCACCATCCCCCCCTGATTTTTTTTTACAACTCAAGTACTGACTATGCCCACTCCCTGGTCTGGTTATTGGTCCTTGTGGCAGGGTGGAGGATTGGGCGTGGTCTGCGTTGGAGCAGCACACAGGTGGAGCCTGGTTCGGCTGATTGGGCACACCTGTGCCCAATCAATCTCTCCACCCTGCCTGGCTATTTAAGGAGCGGCTGCACACCAGCAAAGGGTTCTGCTCGAGGGGACACAGAGATACTGAGTGTGCTGGTACTCGTCTGTGTCTGGCTGAAATAAAAGTTCAAGGATTTCTCCCCGAAACCCGGTGTCCTCTTTCCTGTCTGGCGACCCCAGGTAGCATGAGATTGCTACAGTCCTGTCCTCACAGCCCTTTCTTTGTGCTGTCGTTCAAACCAGCCACATCTAGCCAATGTCCACTACCTCTTCCATCTGTTGATGGTACACGCTGTACATTGGGTATTAAACATTCACTTTATCTAGCAGTTCATAATTTGGGGCCGTTTTCTTATTTATTTTCGTTTATTCCTGGATCTTTGTTGTTTTATCTTGGATGGTGGCTTTGATGCTCATTAATTTCCAGCCTACCAACCCTACTTCTACTTCGTGATGAGTGTCATGGTGTTGGACCTATCCATCCTGAGGAATTTCCTTGTCTTGAGATATATATATATATAAAGTGTGTATATGTATGTGTGTGTGTGTGTGTGTGTGTGTGTGTGTGTGTGTGTGTGTGTATGTGGATACTCACAACAGCTGCAAAGAAAACAGCCCCTCAAACAGCCCCTTGGAAATCTCAGTGATCTTGTTCCCATAAAGTACCCTGAAGAAAACAAACACAACTTTATAAAGTTTTGTATTAACATTTAGTAGTAACAGTAAACCTAACAATATACTCTTCAGAAAGTCAAATCTTGAGTCACATCATGCTGCTCATTTGTGTTTCTTTATTTAAAGAAGAAATGTTTCCAGGGTTTTCGTGAACATTCGTAACAACATACTTTGTGTCTGCACTAGGTTTGATGTAAGAAACACTTTTTTACGTCTTATCTTAAAATCCAACATTTTTAAGTTGCTTATGAAAAAAAGTAGTAGTTCTTTTACTTCTGACTTTTTAATTTAGAGATCACCACAATGGAGGTTTTCAGTGTTTCATTTTAATCTTAATGATATGTGGATCATTTACAAAGGTAATATACAGATGTGGTGCAATCACACAGTGGCAGAGAAAGTACTTTTATGTAGAAAGTGCACTTAGTATCAAATAAAGTTGCCATTGTTCAAAATGACTTTTAAATGCATCAAATGTAGGAAATATTTAAAAATCACTCAAATGTATGTATGTATGTCTATGAAAACAACAACTGTTCTGACGTAACATTAAACACATACTGAACTGCAAAACTCATGTTAGAAAGTTAAGAAAATCTTTCTTACTCCATTGGCAGAGATATTTTTGTTCATAACGAGACGATTTTGACTAGATTTAGGAATATTAGGCTTAATTCTAACAGGGCTGTTTTTGCAGTGTAGGTCCATTGTAAATTCTGCTGGTTAAGGGTGTATTTTTGTTGCTGAGAATCCCGGCTATACCATTTACAAGCAAGCTGCGAGATGGATATACCATCGCGCAATCCCAAAGTAAGCTTCACAATCATCAGCATCATGTCCCATCAAAAACCAATTGAAAAACATCTGCAGTAGAAAGGAAGGAGCTATTAAAAAAAAAAAAGGAAAAACAATGAGTCAGCATTGGCGTTGCGATGCTGATGGAGACAACTCTTAGCAAATAAATGATGAAACAAGATGCAGAACTGGGAACATTTCTTCTACACTGGTAAGTAGACTAAACTATTGTTCCTAATGTATGCTAATATTTACATTAAAGTTATAATGCCAGTTTAGGGCTGGGCGATATGGACCAAATGTCATATCTCGATATTTTCTAGCTGAATGGCGATACTCGATATATATCGATATTTTTTCTGTGACATAATTGGGGTTTCCCCCAAAGCATTATAGCATAGCATCTCTGTTAGCGTCATTTTTTTCTGAGGCAAACCCTTAAAAAAACAGTCAGTTTTAATACAAAGCCTCGTGCCAAATGTCACACAGGTTCCTTTATTAACAGAGGTCTGCACAATATCAAAATGTATAAAACAAATGAAATAAAAATAAACTGCCTGCCTATATAGAATAAAAATGCCTCTTGAATAAAATAAAACAAATATCCCTTTCCTGCATAACAGTTAAATTAAAATACACTGTGCAATTAATACAATGTAGACAGTAACAGGCAGACTTTTCCACTGAGGTTGACAGTTGTGCAAATAACAAAACATTTGTGCAAATCTCAAATAAAACATTCAAGTCGATTTGTCACAAAATAAGCTATATCAAAATCATAATAAAAAAAAAAAAATTTAAATCGATATAAACGATATTGTCTCGTACCATATCGCGTTTGAAAATATATCAATATATATTAAAATCTCGATATATCGCCCAGCCCTATGCCAGTTATCATACGACGGCATCACTGTACTGTACTTTTGACCTCCCTGTTGTGAACATGGAATATGCCGCATTCACAGGTGGCGAGAAGTTTTGGCAGGGATGAGGAAGCTGTTCAGCTGTATGTGATGCCTCATGCAGGAGCCTCCCTGAGCTACTTTTCAAAACAGAGAAGATGACCCAAGACCTGCTGCCAACACCCTGGATCAATTGTCTTTACTGCAAAACTAAAAACAATCATTTTCTTTTTCAGAAGATTCATCCCTCACACAAGATTAATCAACAAGCAGCTGAGGAAGCTCGGGCTGGGTCTATTTAACTATATTAAATGCAGGCCACATCGACAGAAAACCATTGAATAATACATGTAGATTCTTCACCAATTTACATGTAGAAAACTTAATTAAGAATTAAATTAAGTACTCTAAATTCAAACGTACCAAGATAATGAGACCAGTGCTTGAACTGACCCCGACTTTGTGCTGGGATCTACAAGTTTAACTTGATATGATCAAATTTTGTCAACATATTAAAAAACATTATGTCCACGTTGGCTTTGGGATGCAAGAAATGCACATTGTTATCAGGAAACTGCCTTCAATCAAAATATAAACACCCCCAAAAAATACCTTAGAGACTCACACATAAACATCAGTTATCAATCATCTTTACGCTCTACACTGAGTTGAGTGTACAGTATGCAAGCAGATGAAAGCCGTGTTTTACGCTGGCTTTTGTACCGTTGTGCAAAGTGTTCGTCCCTGAGAGACATGAAGCTGGGAAAGGCACAATGTGGAGTGTGGACGCCTCATTTATGTCTCGCAGACGCATTAGCACATACTGTTCCCTGCATGCACGTGTGCGGACACAAACGAAGGCTAACTTACGTCCACTCTAGCCAAATGCTAACCAAACGGCACATGATAAATGCGCAGTCCTCGCTTGAAAGCCACTAACGGTACGTGTGCGGTGGGTCAGCATGAATCTGCGTGTCCTGCTCTTTCTGTGGGGAATGTGTAATGAGGTGACAGCAGCCTCCATTCAGCAATTCAGCACTTATGAATTATTAACTTTGCAAGGACGGGACCTTAATATAACTCCTTCATGATAAAAGTCTAAATCCCTCACTAACTCCTTAGCTTCTCTCTCAGTCTTCTTTCACAAAACTTTGTGTGCAAAGCAGATGGTTTGACGTAAGACTCGGATTACAAAGAAATCCAGCTGTCAAATCAAAATCAAACTGTAGTTTAGTTGTTATTCTATTGACGGTATTTGACACAATTAAACTTTGAATATGATTTCAACTCCTCGTCCTTATCGCTATCAAAAGTGGGGAGTGGTAGCCTAGTGGTTGGAGGGCTGGGGTCTGGAGGATCTGGGTTCAAGCCCCTGGATTGCAACCGAGGTCAACCACTTTGGGCCCCTGAGCAAGGCACTTAACCCTTACTGCTCCCCTGCTACTAGTTTGACTAGAAAATGGGTTAAATGCAGAGAAGAGATTTCCCCATGGGATTACTAAGGGAAATATGTAATTTCATTTTTTTTTTATTTAAACAATGAGATAAGCAAAACATAATGAAACATTAGAGGAAGAAAAATGGGCATTCAGATAGTCATTCTAGAGTTTCATGTAATGTGTGAAAAAGAGCAAATGTCTGGTTTGGTGTTTGACTTTTTTTTTTTCAAATCCAAAAAACTGGACTTTATTTGAAAAAGGTTTAATTCCAAAGAAGCAGTGTGTTGAGAGACATCTAGTGGTAAAATTGCAGACTGCAAATAAATCAATACCCCTCAGCTCCCCATTCAAGTGTGAGACATGGACTGTAAATATAGTCGACAATCAAAAGGTCAAACATAAGTGAAGCTTAAAGGAGCTGTATGTAAGAGCAATAATAAAACGAATCATAAAATGACCCCGATATGTCAACAGACATTTAAAAATCATGTTCATTTCAAATACTTATGTCACTGACAACAGCACTCAAGCCAGGATATTCCAGTTTAAAAAGAGGAGTTGCAGCCCTCAACTGATGTTTATGTTGTCATTTTTTGTTTTGGCCTGAAGCTCCACCCTCCACCTATCTCCCAATCACCAAGTCAGTATTGTTTCTGAAGCTCCACCCTCCACCTATCTCCCAATCACCAAGTCAGTATTGTTTCGGCATCCGGGTTGCCAGCTGGGCTCTAATTATGGCAGCCATGGCAGCCTACGTTCCTGCTGCATTCTGCAGCCTACCCGGCAACCTCTGGTCGGGGGGAGGAGGGGGAGGGTACACGCCGCTCAACAATATTTTGAAAGTGACTGCAGTACCAGTTTTGGACATTTCTTACAGACGGCTCCTTTAAACGTCTGGTGACTTGCTGCAGTATATGTCATAAGCCCTGCCCCGCCCCTTTCCGTTAACTTCTCTTGCTCACAATCATTGTAGGTAGTTCTAATTTCATTACCCTGATTTATGCCCAAGAGTTACATTTTCTGATAAGGTTGGTTAGAATCTGATGTTTTCAGTGACATTTTGATTTAATCATCCACATATTTCGTTGGTACCCTGACGGTCGTACTTCAGATTTTAGCCTCTGCAGCTGAGAGAAGAATGATCTCAAGCGCTCCATTCCTCACGTCACAAACTGCCAGAATCTGCTGTTCTACGTTAATGTGGAGCAACATTTGGGACTGTCTGGGCATTTTTGGTTATGTTCAGCTGACATCCTAATCACAACCATATCACGGGGATACTCACAAGGAGTTGAGTGAGCGCAGACCTTGAAAGGCATCCGAGGCCAGCTCTGATATCTGGTTGTTGCTCAGGTCTCTGTAAAAACGTGCACAAAAAAGAAAGGGAACAGAGAAAAACATAGAACTAGTAAGTGCACCAGAGAGACACGTGGAAAATGAAACACCGAGGTCAAAAACAAGCCACAAAAGAGGACGGCAGCAGAGGTTGTAGTGGATCATTGACAGGGTGCAGAATACATATTATCTTCTAATCTACTCACATCCTGCGCAGCTTCTTATAAGGAGAAAAGGCCCCAGCTGGGATCACCTTGATGGCGTTCTGCTCCAGTCGTCTGGAACCAAACATACACACAGACCATTGAGGACAGACATTAACATTCCCCTATCACAGACCTATTGTTGATTATTTGTTGACTGCTGCTCATTCCCGAGGGCTTTGGCAAAGGGGGAACTTTTCCAGATAAGGCCCTTTGATGGCTGCTGCCAAAGTCTGTCAAATTTCTCTGATCTTTTGCCCTCTTTAACATTTGTGCACACACATGGGCACACAAGTACACGAGCGCACACACACACACACACACACACACCGCCTGGGAAGCGTTGCATCTAGTCTGTGCCAGTCTGACTCTCCGTTTGGTCAGTCCGACCAAACCAGCTGACCAGTCAGAACAAACTAACCCAGACCAGACATTTGACAGAGAAGGAAAGGGAGAGAACAACCATCCTCAGAACATTTGACATTTCTGGCACCGTGTCATGAGAGATGGTGAAATTTCGTGTTTTGCATTGAAATGTTTCTGCTCTCGAGCAAAGCGCCCAGGTGCAGGGAGGTACGGTGTACATGGAATCCCATAACTAAACAGTAGGGATGGGCGGTATGGACTAAAAAATGTATCACGATCATTTCTGGCATTTATCCCGATAACGATAAAAATGACGATAAAAAAATACCAATACAAAAAGAGTCATCAACGGGAATATTTCAGGCTCATTTCTTTCTTTCTATCTTTTTTTCTGCCTCATTTCTTTCTTTCTTTCTTTCTTTCTTTCTTTCTTTCTTTCTTTCTTTCTTTCTTTCTTTCTTTCTTTCTTTCTTTCTTTCTTTCTTTCTTTCTTTCTTTCTCATTTCTTTCTTTCTTTCTTTCTTTCAGGCTCATTTCTTTCTTTCTATCTTTTTTTCTGCCTCATTTCTTTCTTTCTTTCTTTCTTTCTTTCTTTCTTTCTTTCTTTCTTTCTTTCTTTCTTTCTTTCTTTCTTTCAGGATCATTTCTTTCTTTCTTTCTTTCTTTCTTTCTTTCTTTCTTTCTTTCTTTCTTTCTTTCTTTCTTTCTTTCTTTCTTTCTTTCAGGCTTCTTTCTTTCTTTCTTTCAGGCTTCTTTCTTTCTTTCTTTCTTTCAGGCTCATTTCTTTCTTTCTTTCTTTCTTTCTTTCTTTCTTTCTTTCTTTCTTTCTTTCTTTCTTTCTTTCTTTCTTTCTTTCTTTCTTTCAGGCTCATTTCTTTCTTTCTTTCTTTCTTTCTTTCTTTCTTTCAGGCTCATTTCTTTCTTTCTTTCTTTCTTTCTTTCTTTCTTTCTTTCTTTCTTTCTTTCTTTCTTTCTTTCTTTCTTTCTTTCTTTCAGGCTTCTTTCTTTCTTTCTTTCTTTCTTTCTTTCTTTCTTTCTTTCAGGCTTCTTTCTTTCTTTCTTTCTTTCTTTCAGGCTTCTTTCTTTCTTTCTTTCTTTCTTTCTTTCTTTCTTTCTTTCTTTCTTTCTTTCTGGCTCATTTCTTTCTTTCTTTCTTTCTTTCTTTCTTTCTTTCTTTCTTTCTTTCACGGTTTATCGTGAACGGTAAAATATCACCCATTCCTACTAAACAGACTGAACGGAGTTAAAGTGTGGTGGAGAATAAAAGAGCAGAGACCCTGTGAAATCTTCAAATCGAGGCCAACCAACTAACCGATGAAAGCCATTGTGGTGGTGGAGGAACGTCACATGAAAACAGAAGTTATATCTGTTGCAATCCCAAGAGGCAGCAACATCAAGAGGAAAGAAGCTTGAGAAAATACCAAGGACTAAAAGAAGAAGTGGGAAAGATTTGCTTCTAGTGCAAGGAACCTCTTTCTAACATTTCACTTGCAAACAGCTCAATGATAAACACTTGATCAAACAAATTATTCCTAAAGATTATGAATGATGAAAAGGAACGTTTCCTTGACAGATAAAAATGTCTTCGACTTCAGTGTTTTCTCTTCTCAAATCTAGTCTTTTGTTAGTCAAGTCTTTCTAACACTTAAATCAGATTTAACAAAAAACCAGGGGTCAATGCTCATTTCAGCACTTCTGGTACTCATTACTTCAAATGTGATGGTTCTTATGGCTCCTCTTGTCTTGACACATACTTTTAACGATATCGTCCTTCTTCTACTTCAAATTAATCTCTCAATTCTTATTCCTCTCCCCATCTCTGTTATTTTCTTAAACAGGAAAGCGCTGCATGACCAGCCTTTCTAATTTCACAGACGCGTGCCTTTATTTCACCACACAAAGAAAAAAATAATAAAGAAGTAGTGAAACAGAAAGGTGGCGAGAGACAAAGAACGAAAGCTGAGAGATGCACGGTGAACGCGCAAGAGAAATATCACTGCACCTAATGCCGACACAAGTTTGCAAGCGTGTGTGAAGCAACAGTGTGTGTGTGTGTGTGTGCGTTTACGTGCATGTCTTACATCTCAGTGATGGTTTCAGGCAGGTTGGTGGGTATTTCTGACAGACCCTTTCCTCTGCAGTCCACAATGTTGTTACTGCAGGTGCAGGACTCTGGGCACTGTAACACACTGCAGGAAGAAGATGATGACGACTGGTGACCTACACAGAGACAGAGACAGTGTTATCCACCATTACGCTTTGTGTAATCCCAAAGGTGAAGGATGTTTTTTGCACAAAAAAACTGAGTGTGGAAAAAGCTGCAGCTGGAAAAAACAGAAAGTGTGGGAAGGATGCTGTTGTTACACATGACCTTGTGTATCTGCTGTATCATTCTTAATCTTGTACAGCTAATCCAATCAGCATTTAATTCACTGAGTGCAGTACGTGAAGTTAAAGCCAAGCCATGCACAGGCAAATGAATACTGACCTTCATCCTCGTCTAGAAAAGCATGAGCAAAAAAAAGACAGCGATAAGAAGCAAACGAGATGAAGCAAAAGAGCAAGCGGAGGAAAGTCGCAGAAAAAAAGACGGTAAAGCAAAACACCGAACTCAACCGACCTGCGCACGCGAACTCCTTCTTCTGCACCTCAGCCACGTTGTGCCCCCTCAAGTGCGGAGGAGACATGCACTGCGTGTAGAGACCCAGCCGGGGGCGCTGGCGCAGCCACTCGGACAGCCAGGCTACGTGGCAGTCACACTGCAGGTTGTTGGAGTGCAGGCGACTTGGCAGAGATGAATCAGGAGCGACGAAAAAAGGCGAAGGAGGTGTGGAGTAGAGGAGATGGAAGACATGATGGGATGATGGGATGGCGGGTCGGGGGGGGGGGGTTCAGGCAAGTGGGGAGAACAGGTGGGGGTGAGGAGAAGTAATAGATGTGATGACAGAGGGGACGGGAGTGTCGGTGGGTGACAGAAGAGAGAGTTGCGAGAACAGATCAATCTATTAATTAAATGGGGAGAGATGAGAGGAATCATCCCCCGCTGGATGGTAATGTGCAGCAGTGATGCAGCGGCGCCACTTACAAGGTTCTGAGCTTTGGCATGTGGTTGAAACTGGCCACAGATAGTCGACTGATGTTGTTATTGTTGAGCGTGCTAAAGAAAAAGAAATGACAAAATACACAATAAAAATACACATCATTAAATGGAAGTTGGACTTTTATCAAAAACACATCTCTAATGCTTTCAAAGCATGTCTGCGTTCTTCTCCGGGCATTAATCAAGACTCCGAAAACTAAAAACATGCAAATTAGCCCCACCTCTACACCCACCACCGGCCCGGGGGTTCTCATCTTCAACTCCACTTGAACATTTACTACGTTGCATTGGAGGAATTCAGACACATATGTGTCAAATTAATACAGTTTTTTACTACAGTTTTTGCTACGGTTTACAACTGCTGAGAAATGTTCTTAAAACAGAAGAAACAACAGGAAAACCTGAAAATATTAGGCATGATGCATCTGGTAATAACGTAATAACGATCAAAAAAGAAGCATAAGCCGGTATTTGCTGTGACTCCCTCAGAACCGAGCACATATGTAACTCTTTTTAAACAGCTGTCTCATGCAGATATTTGCAAGGATATCCATTAGTATCTAATTCTCTTAGAGTTTAACAGAGCCAGAAAGAGTTTTACAGAGACAAGAAAATAAATATGGATATTCGTGATGCTTTTATAAAACAAGACGAGAGGTGCCTATGAGTTTTGCACAGCTTGTGCATCGTCAGACTAGGAGACGGGCTGCAGCGAAGTCCAGGTACAATATCGGAGAAATGTGTACAGAAGATTACAATCTCGGAAAGAGCGGAGATAGATAGTCTGCAGAACCTCCAAGCTGCTAGACCTCCGGTTGAATATCAAAAAGGAGTTGCCCCATGATATTCTGAAACTACATTTTCAGACGCTGCAAAAGCAATGTCATCTTCAGAAAGTCAAGGAGCGCACGATATGTATCCTATCCTACTGCTTTTTGGTATTTCTCATTGACAAAAACCTCCCCAAAAAAAGCCTCTGCTGCTGCCGCTCGCAGGCCGGCTGAACAGACGGGGTACTCACAGCACTTCCAGGTCACGTAATGCGCGGAAAGCTCCATCCTCAATACAGCTGATGTGGTTGTAGTCCAACTGGCTGCACACATAAGGAAGACAGAACAAAAGGAAGCTGACGATGCATAGATATCTTACAGTATACCTTTAGTTGAAAGTGGAGCCAGACTGGCAGCTACAGATGAAAATGCATCACCTCCCCTGGACATCTCATCAGCATCCTCTCTGTCTCCCTCACACTCATTCACTTTCTCTTCTCCAGATCTGTCTCCTGGGCCCTTTGTAGATGCATTTCTAAATGTAGTTGTGTCTGAATCCATTCCTGTTTTCTGCTCTCTTCTATCTGATGTCTAATATGTATGCGCTGCTGGTTACCTACCCCCCCCCTCTCTCTCTCCAGCTCTTTCTCAGAAGAGCTTTGCTGAAACAATTTAATTAAGACATAAGGACAGTAAATCATGTGCTGTCACCCGCATACAGACGCAGGCAGGCAGGCACACAAACACACACACACACTCTCGCTCACACACATAATCCCTGTCCTTTTACAATAATTGCACGGCATTTCAAAAAAATTATCTGATGTGCGGGGAAAAAATCCAGGAAGCAAAGTAAATTAGCGAATAAATCAATATTTATAGAATTACTGCAGGGCAATTGTTTTACAGATAGACTGTCCAACAATTATTATAACTATGAGTGAGGCAAAACAAAGAAAAAAGCAACAGCATCAAAATGCCAGTGAAGTAACATCCACAGCACACACACACATATAATCAGCGGCTAATTAGCCGTGGGTGCCAGTCAATGCAGCAAGCAGGAGGTACATGACATTTAACACAATTAAATATTTATGCACAGGCACACGGGTGTTGTGCACATTTGCAAACCTGTTGAAAAGCAAGTGGTGTAGTTGTGCATGCAAACACACATAAATGCACCCTCACGCCCTGCACACGGATGCAGGGAAAACATTGCAAAGAGAGAGCCACTTACAGGTTCTTGATTTCCACAGCGCCCCTGAAGGCTTTCCTTGGGACCCCCTGAATCTGGTTCTCGCTGAGGTCACTGGACAGAGGGAGGAGAGGAGACAAGGAAATGATTTGGCACAGAGCAATGCCAAGTTGTCACAGAGCCACTTGCTTTGCAGCACAAGTACTTGATGCAATCACCGAAATGCAGCGGGGGAGAGAGGGCGGGGGGGGGGGGGGGGGGGACTTCAGAGTCCGATAGAGCATCAGCGAGATTGAGTTCCTTGCCCAGAGAGCCCTTCTTTCACCAAATCTAATCAGCCATCTCAATTCATCTCTTGGTGACACAAAGAAGGCTCTCTCTCTGACAAGTGTCCACGCATCCAGGGCCCGGGCGCAATTCAGTTGTGGGTTTGAAGTCAGGTAGAGGAGGCGTCCGACGTGCCAACAACCTGTAGGGGGCACTGGTGACATCCGCTTCCCTCTGAGTTTTTACTGCTGCCTCTCTAATCACTCCCACTCACCCCAGCCTCGGCCCACCAACCCCTCCCTCCCTCCCTCCCTCCTTCCCTCCCTCCCCTGCTTTTAAAGACTGAGTGATGGATGCGTATGTGTGCGACTATGAGCGCTTGGGGTTTACAGAGATTTAATTTTCGGCCACTTTAACTAAGTTGCAAGCTTGGACGGCACACAAGCGCAACCCTGAAACGCACACACCCACGCACTCACGGGGGTATAAATACACTCAAAAACATGAACAGGTGTCTCACAGACTCAAACAACTGTACTGCATTCTGCCAAGTGAAATAAAAGCAATCACTGCAACATAATTTAGTGAAGGACACACACACCCACACACACACACACACACACACACACATATATTTATATATGTACTGAAAGATGTGAATGCATATGGTCACATGACTGCAGGCGTTAATCACGTTGGTGCACATGTGCAAATATAAATAAAGGAGGTAAAGCGGAGGCACGAGAACGATATCAGCGGCCAGAATCACGCTGTATTTGAGAATGAGAAGTAGGAATGGGCAATATTTTACCGTTCACGATATACCGTCAAAAAAATTCCTCACTGTAAGAATTTGTCATCTCGCGGTAAAAACGATAAATTCCCCTTGATGACGTTTTTGTGTAAAGCTGATTTATGGTTCTGCGTTAAATCCACACACAACGTACGTGAAGGAAGGAAGGAAGGAAGGAAGGAAGGAAGGAAGGAAGGAAGGAAGGAAGGAAGGAAGGAAGGAAGGAAGGAAGGAAGGAAGGAAGGAAGGAGAGAGCAGGAGGAAAGAAGGAAGGAAGGGAAAAAAGAAGGAAGGAAGGAATGAAGGAATGAAGGAAGGAAGGAAGGAAGGAAGGAAGGAAGGAAGGAAGGAAGGAAGGAAGGAAAGGGGAGAAGGAAAGGGGAGAAGGAAGGGAGAAAAGAGGAAGGGAAGAAGGAAGGAGAGAGCAGGAGGAAAGAAGGAAGGAAGGGAAAAAAGAAGGAAGGAAGGAAAGAACCTGAAAGAACCTGAAAGAAAGAAAGAAAGAAAGAAAGAAAGAAAGAAAGAAAGAAAGAAAGAAAGAAAGAAAGAAAGAAAGAAAGAAAGAAAGAAAGAAAGAAAGAAAGAAAGAAAGAAAGAAAGAAAGAAAGAAAGATAAATTCCCATTGATGACGTTTAGTAGCATTTAGTATCTTTTAGAGCAGTGATTTGGGGGCTCCAAAGACTGAATGTGGTGATAGATTTATAGTTAAAAGGTGGAGTTGAATTGGTATTTTTTTAATCGTCATTTTTATGGTTATCGGGATAAATGCCAGAAATGATCGTGATACATTTTTTAGTCCATACCGCCCATCCCTAATGAGAAAAAACGTCCGTTAGATCATTTCGTGTAAAACTGGCCCACAGACATCTGGTATCTCAGACCGTTGGACAGCAGGCGTCCGTGTGTGTAAGTGTAAGTGGTTTGACAATACGCCGCAAAGTTCCAGACAGACTCTCCGACCTTTCACCGCTGACCTTTCCGGCTCTTGACCCCCAACAGCGGTCTCCACAATGCTAATCAGCTAACGGCTAATGCCCTGCCACATTCTCCAGATTCCTGGGATCGTATAATCCGCTCTGTAGGTATCATCCATCTCCACTGTCTCCACCTGCTGCTCCCGAACCGCATCGGGAAGGGGTGGTTTGTTGCAAGAAAGAGTGAAACAGACAGAGCTAAGGACTTTAACAGAGTGAGAGCCCGGAGAGGTCGTTTTATCTTTCTCCAGCCCTAAAGTCCAACCGAAGCGACAAGACTGATTTCTTTCTTGGCCGCCAAGCCTGTGGGGGGGAGTGGTCACTGTGAGTGTTTGATTGACGGCTGAGACTGCAGAGGCACACAGAAGCCACGCCAGCAAACCTTCCCTGGTAGCTATAGCTTATTGGCAGATGTTGGTAGTAGTAGGAGATAATAAACTAATCTGTCAGGTTGAATTTACATGTCCACTTATACTCGAGGGTAGGCGACAGACATAATTGCAGGAAAACGTGCATTTTCTGCTGTTTAGTTTCCGTTGTTGTGTTCTAACTGCCAAACGGTGTGTCATATAAAAACACCTTAAATTATAATGTGACGTGTGTAATAAGTCAACAGAAATTATCCCTGTGAGAGATTTCTCTTTTTCCGTTTCAAATTTGTAAGAAGCAACAACGGAAAATGTCACGGTCAAAAGCAATCAATAGATGCAGCCTTAATTCAATCTACATCAAAAGTGTGTTGGGAGAGTTTTTTGAACACATGATCCATTACATCTGCGTCAAATGTATATACATATATATATATCTATAAATATGTGACCTTTCCCTGACATCTCCATAACAACATGCTGACAAACACTGGCGCATGCACGTATGTCTATAGTGCTTTCTGATGTGATGATCACCTGACTTGGTGGAACGGGAGTTTAAAAACACAGGCTGACGGGGAGGAGGGGGGGTTGTTTTTCTTCTCTTACACAAACACACACGTGCTTGTCCTTATGCATACACAAATAACCACAAAAACACACATGCACCTAATGGCTGGTCTGGATCACACGGAGTGTATCCTGACGCTGTTTTTACAGGACGCGCGGGGGGGGAGGTTGCACAAGCAGGCGTGCTCTTTTAACCGCTGGAGCTCTGAAACCAAATAAACACTTTGGTAGAGAGTGCTCCTCAACCCTGAACGCGCACACATGCAGACACTAGGGATGGGCGGTATGGACAAAAAAATGTATCGCGATCATTTCTGGCATTTATCCCAATAACGATAAAAAAAATACCAATACAAAAAGTGTCATCAACGGGAATCTTTCTTTCTTTCTTTCTTTCTTTCTTTCTTTCTTTCTTTCTTTCTTTCTTTCTTTCTGGCATTTATCCCAATAACGATAGTCGTTTCTTTCTTTCTTTCTGGCATTTATCCAAATAACGATAGTCGTTTCTTTCTTTCTTTCTTTCTTTCTTTCTTTCTTTCTTTCTTTCTTTCTTTCTTTCTTTCTTTCTTTCTTTCTTTCTTTCTTTCTTTCTTTCTTTTTGGCATTTATCCCAATAACGATAGTCGTTTCTTTCTTTCTTTCTTTCTTTCTTTCTTTCTTTCTTTCTTTCTTTCTTTCTGGCATTTATCCCAATAACGATAATCGTTTCTTTCTTTCTTTCTTTCTTTCTTTCTTTCTTTCTTTCTTTCTTTCTTTCTTTCTTTCTTTCTTTCTTTCTTTCTTTCTTTCTTTTTGGCATTTATCCCAATAACGATAGTCGTTTCTTTCTTTCTTTCTTTCTTTCTTTCTTTCTTTCTTTCTTTCTTTCTTTCTTTCTTTCTTTCTTTCTTTCTTTCTTTCTTTCTTTCTTTCTTTTTTTCTTTCTTTTTGGCATTTATCCCAATAACGATAGTCGTTTCTTTCTTTCTTTCTTTCTTTCTTTCTTTCTTTCTTTCTTTCTTTCTTTCTTTCTTTCTTTCTTTCTTTCTTTCTTTCTTTCTTTCTTTCTTTCTTTCTTTCTTTCTGGCATTTATCCCAATAACGATAGTCGTTTCTTTCTTTCTTTCTTTCTTTCTTTCTTTCTTTCTTTCTTTCTTTCTTTCTTTCTTTCTTTCTTTCTTTCTTTCTTTCTGGCATTTATCCCAATAACGATAATCGTTTCTTTCTTTCTTTCTTTCTTTCTTTCTTTTTGGCATTTATCCCAATAACGATAGTCGTTTCTTTCTTTCTTTCTTTCTTTCTTTCTTTCTTTCTTTCTTTCTTTCTTTCTTTCTTTCTTTCTTTCTTTCTTTCTTTCTTTCTTTCTTTCTTTCTTTCTCATTTCCTCAATTTATCGTTTTTACCGAGAGATGGCAAATTCTTACCGTGGGGAATTTTATTGACGGTTTATCGTGAACGGTAAAATATCACCCATCCCTAGCAGACACACGTATAATGTACCGTTTGCATCCACGGGATCTAACTTCTCGGCTTAGAGGAATCTGTGAGAAGCTGTTCAGGCCGTATGACAGGAGATGACAGTTCGACAGCTTCTCTGCGGGTTATACTGCGGGTTATAGCGGAGGAGATCTCGCTTAAAAGCCCACTTAATGCCTTCCCCTGGAAACACTCTTCTCTATCAACTGCACCAATGTATCTTTGACACCAATCCCATCTCAAAGCTTGGATCTCATTCCTCTTTTATACTTTAATTACGCCGAGGAAAGGCAAGTGTCAGTTCATATTCTGCTTAAGCTGCACATTTTCAAAGGTTTTTCAACCTCCCAGTTCTAAAGGCGTATCGAATGCAGCATCGGTTCTGGTTGAAAAGGAAAATTTGGACGAGTCATGAAGTGTATTTGCGTCCATGTTGACAGGGAGCATCAGAGCCTAATGGTTTAAAGACTCGTTGTGTTCAATTTCTCAGGAAAGCAGACCATATAAATGATTGATTAATTTTTTTCCTTCTTTCACAAATCTCCTGTCCTTATGATCCATGATGACAGAAAGAGCAACACACACTCCCGTTTCACAGGCGTAGTACATGACTGGCAGCTTGCGTGTGTGGGACTCTTGAGGAAGTGCAGAAGGCCATTCTGAACCCCATTCATCTCCCAGACCACCAGAAAGCGATGAGGGAATAACAAATTTTACCCTGACAGGGAAATTGACTTCTTGGGGACTTAGAACGGGATTTTCTTACACAGATTCCCGCCAAGACACCTGATTCAGTTTCGTCTTGTTAAGCGTCCACCCGCCGCCGCCGCCTCGCTCTGCTTTCTTCTTCAGCTTCCTCTCCTTTAACCTCTCCCTTTTCATCCTTTCCTTCTCTCTGTGTCGTCTCCTTCTCTCCAAAAGTGGGCTTGTTTTTGGACTTCCCTGGGATTTAACCCCTCACCTCTGCCCCTGCGCCTAAACTGGGGAGGTTAGCTTCATTAAAAGAGGCTCCAGCTGAGCCCAGTGTGTGTGTGTGTGTAGTGTGTGTGTGTGTGCATGTGTTTTTGTTTGAAAGAGGCCGGAGGTATTCGAACCACACAGGAACTATATCACGCTGCTAAGTTTGAAGCCCTCTGAAAGCGGAGACACATGCAAAGTTCCCCACTGCACACGCTTACACTAAATCCAGACGCACCGCCGCTGAAAACTGACAGCTGACGGCCCATATTCCTGACGGGAGGTAGGAAAGCAGACTTCTATAAACACTCACACACACATGCCATGACCCACTCCGCTCATACGCTGAACTCGCAGTCACCTCCTCTCTTTCTCATATTAGCCTTTTTATTTGACAGTCACCTTAAGTAAGATAAATCAGAAAAAAAACAACAGCCTTCCTGTTTCCTCAAACATGATGCGGCTATTTTTCATACTAAAAAAAAAAAAAAGGCCTCTCGAGTAGATAAATTGAAAAGTGCCAGCTTCGTATTTTGGAGCCGACGGGAAAATTTGAGCTCTATGAAAACAATGAAATTGCGGTGGAGACTGTTAGCGGAGTACGCGGTCGAGAGGCCCGGCGCGGCCCTCTCACTCGTGCTAAGTGTCGGGATACGTGGAGGCACAGACCCCTCTGCATTCTTTGGACACCTCATGTCACGGCGGTTCGTTCCTTTTTTTGGTCGTGCCAAAGAAAAACCAAGAATTAATAAATGTGGTTTTGTTAAGTAAAAAGACAAACAGGTGATCACAGGAAACTGGAATGGGAGAGAGTAAAAAATTGAATGTATGAACTGTTAAAAACAGTCGAATTATGCTTCTAGATGCAATGAGTAACAACTTGAAGCGTCCCTTCATCATGCAGCTCCTTCACTACGACGGAGTATTAGGGCCAAACTAAGACAAAAAAAATTGGGAAATTACGAGAATAAAGTCATAATATAATGAGAATAAACTCGTAAAATTACGAGAATAAAGTCGTAATAGAATAAAGTCGTAATATTATGAGAATAAAGTCGTAATATTACGAGAATAAAGTCGTAAAATTACGAGAATAAAGTCGTAAAATTACGAGAATAAAGTCGTAAAATTACGAGAATAAAGTCGTAATGTTGCGAGAATAAAGTCGTAATATTATGAAAATAAAGTCGTAATATTATGAGAATAAAGTCGTAATATTGCGAGAATAAAGTCGTAAAATTCCGAGAATAAAGTTGTGATATTACGAGAATAAAGTCGTAATGAATAAAGTGGTAATTTATGAGAATAAAGTCATAATATTATGAAAATAAAGTGGTAATTAGAACTCTAACAGGAAGAGCAGTCTTCTCCCTGTGTTAAAATGAAGAATATTGAGCATCTTGTGAAGTTATATTTATATATTTATAATATATTACAACTTTATTCTCGTAATATTACGACTTATTCTCGTAATATTATGACTTTATTCTCATAATTTTACGACTTTATTCTCATTACATTATGACTTTATTCTCGTAATTTCCTTTTTTTGTTTTTTTGTTTGGCCCTAATACTCCGTCGTACTTCACAGATCAATGAGAGGATAAAAACATATTTTTTCTCTTAAAAAAAAAATCCTTAATACGTTTAATAATAAAAAAAGTGCAAAAACCCAACAACTTTTAATGGAACTTTTGTTGACTATAATGCATTGACAGGGTATGGCACGACATCCTGATGCCTGCTGAAGTTGCTCATGTGAAACTAAGCCATCCAGATTGAACAGCTTTGTAGTGACGACGATGCATGAAAGGGTTACGAGGCTGAAGCTCCTCGGACTTCCTTCTGACTCTGCGTTTATCAGACGCCGGTCCCTGACGCAAACGTACTGCTGTTTGCTAACCAGAAGAGTTAAAAGAAGAAGAGACCGTGATGTTATTTTCATCATACCAAGTCCACCTAAAAACACTACTCTCCGTTTTTTAAACCTGCAATTGTGTGGTTGTTGTCTTAGCTATATCCTCTCACCCTCCTCTTTGTCTGCTCTTCTCACCTCTGGTGGCCCATGATGTGTGTGTGTGCACGCGTGAGTGTGTATGTGTGTGTGTGTGTGTGTATTTGATAGAGTCAGGTCTCCAGTGTTAAGAGCTTAGTGCTGCTTTTCTAAAGGGGCTTTTTTATGGTGAGAGGGGCTTTTGACACCCTCCGTGTCTAAGAAGACCTGAGCATGAAAGCGCTGCACTCAATTCTCACACATGCAGTCCTCATCCTCTCCCCTCCACCCCGCTCTCTCTCTCGCACGCTGGACACGCACACCCTCGCCCACTGTTGTACAGTTTCTGAATCTCTTTTGTACGGGACCTACTGCCATGAAATTCTTCCCAGGTCTGGCAAAAGTGGGGGCTCCCATGGAAGTGTGTGCGCATGTGTGTGCATGTGTGCGCATGTGTGTGTGTGTGTGCATGTGTGTGCGTGTGTGTGCGTGTGTGTGTGTGTGTGTGTGTGTGTGTGTGTGTGTGTGTGTGTGTGTGTGTGTGTGTGTGTGTGTGTGTGTGTGTGGTTGGGTATGAGCTGGCAGAGCTGTAAACTAATCATCTTGTTCAAATCCCTTTCGGAGAACTTAATCCTATTAAGTGTAAGAATGTGTGAATGGGCAAAGATGGAGTTGGAATGAATCGAAAAGGAAAAGGGGGAAAAAGGAAGAAAAGTGAGGAAAAAGTGGCCTAAGAGAGAAAAAGTGAGTGAGTGAGTTATGAGTCAAGTCAAATATTATTTGATGATGATAATTTCAGATGGAGAGACTAAACTGAAACTGAAGTGTGTGTGTGTGTGTGTGAGTGTGTGTGTGTGTGTGTGTGTGTGTGTGTGTGTGTGAGTGAGTGAGTGAGTGAGTGAGTGAGTGAGTGAGTGAGTGAGTGAGTGAGTGAGTGAGTGAGTGAGTGAGTGAGTGAGTGAGTGAGTGAGTGAGTGAGTGAGTGAGTGAGTGAGTGAGTGAGTGAGTGAGTGAGTGAAAGAGAGAGAGAGAGAGCGTGCGCGAGAGCGAGAGAGAGAATCCTGTGG